>NC_057798.1:420039976-420061423 GCF_018294505.1 Triticum aestivum
TTGCGTACATGAGGCTATGGCCCTGGTGGGTCCCCATTGTCATCATCTCCAAGTAAAGTCATCTCCTCGCCCGCGCGCGCTTTCCGTCCAAAACAGTCAGCGCCGCCCGCCTCGCTTCCCGGTGCAGGCAATTGCTCCGCCTTCAAATGACACAAGTGTCGTCCGTCCGTCCATCTGCCGCCCACATTAATGATACGCGGTTGCCGAGGCAGCTTCTCCGGCGCCACACGTCCGTCCCTCCGCCGCCCACCATTGCCATATAAATTGCTGCACCGGCCATAGCCGCAGTCATCCGCATCTGTTCCCTTTCTCCTGTCCACACCACTACTGTCCATCATGGCTTGCTCGCGCTCCAGCGCTCTTCGGGATGGGCGGACGATGGACCACAAGGAGATGGCAGCCATTGCTACCGACAGGCTGGCCGGCAGGCAGCCGGAGGACGACGACGTCCCAATGGAGAACATGGTAGTCGACAATCCGACGCCAACCCCCTCCTCCGTGCCATCCTCGCCGGTGCATTGCACCATGACCATCGGCGAGGCCTGTGCCCAATATATGGACACGGTGAGGCAGATGCGTGAGGACCAGTTCCGGGAGGCGCAGGCCGACGCCGCCTACAACCACCATCTCCTCCAGGAGCACCTGCAGGCGGAGGAGCAGATCAACGCCGAGCGGGCGGAGCAGGAGGCGCTACTCGACTCGTACCGCTCCTCCTGCGAGGGCCGCCTCGAGCGCTGGCGGTACCGCATGCGGGTGGCGGAGGCTGCGACCGCCTACAAAGAGGGCGATGAAGCGGGTGAGGCGCTGTTTGGCGAGACCGAGTATGAGGCCGAGGACAATGCCAGCTCCGACGAGTGCCCACTCTGCTGGCGTCAACGAGGCCCTGCTCCGCCGAGGCCCCGCGGCGCCAACAACAAGGCAGAGGACACCGCCGGCTCCATCGAGGCCCCGTCCCGCCAACAACGAGGCAGAGGACATCGCCGGCTCAGCCGAGGCCCCACCCTATCGGCAACGAGAGGGAGGATTTCCACCGCTCCGCCGAGGCACCGCCCGCCGACAACGAGATAGAGGACATCGCCGACTCCGCCAAGGCCCCGCCCCGCTGCCAACGAGGCCGTGCCACACAAAAAATGAGGAAGAGTAGAATACGGTAGGTCACCGCCGCTCGGGTCCAAGTAAGGCCACCGCTGCTACCCTCCGGTTGAAGCCAAGCTAGGCGGGTTGACCATTGACGGCCGGTTAGCTTCTTGGCAGCGACGTGGAGTCAGAGAGTTGTGTTGGAGAAGAAAGCTGCTTCTACTTAACTGCTGGTGCAGTTGGCTGACTGACACGTGGGCCCAACAGGTCACATGTCAGTTATGCAACTACACCTATAGTTAAGTCACTGAAGCTTCTGTTCGGCTCAGCGGGACACAGGTGGGTAGCTTCGGTTAATTAATTATACCTCCAGCGCACCCCTTTTTTGATGAAGAATGTACGAAATGTAATGAAATCCGGCATGTTTATATGAAATCCGACCGTGTATGAATGAATTTATTTTGATTAGTTTGAATTCCCGTATCACTGGCATTGGATGAACATGCAAAACAATGCGTACTAGCATTATTCCCAGGGTGATCACCTCGTTTGCAGCGGTTTCACATGTACTCCCTCCGGTCCTTTCTAGTGTGCATACAAGTTTTGTCTGCAGTCAAAGTATCTCTACTTTTACCAATTTTATAGAAAAAAGTATGTACTTTCACAATGTGCAAAGTAAAAAGGAACAGAAGGAGTACAAAGAGTTTGAGCAGCTTTTTAGCGTTTCTGTACATTGCAATCAAACACACAGGGTTCATAGAGAACATTCAAAACAATCGATGATTATGCATCTCAGTGATTCACACGTCAGAGGCAATATTTACTTCACAACTAAAGAATAAAGAAAAATTGATCGACGCTGCTGACAGCAAAGGGCGTCCCATTAAAAAATATCAAACGCATGTCTTGCTAAAATCAATGAGCAAAATTTGACAAGGTTGTCCCATTCTAAAATCGATTGTGGAATGGGCAGGGTTTGCCATCAATTCGGACATTGACATGGCACCTCGTGCTAAATAAACCAGTTGTTATTTTTGTGCAGTTCCACCAAAATCAACCAAACTCGCGCGTAGCTTGTATGATTTTGCCCTTATATGTTGCAACACTTTGAACTTATCGGCACCTCCTTTCTTGTGGTGGAAATGAATGATTCGACGTATTCATGAACATTTTGTGCAGTTCCCATTGAAATCAAGCTGAGCACCCCTGTTTGCCCAAATACAAAAAAAGTGATTAGTATAAAGCAAACTGTACTATGAATTGACAGTTTAAACATGCACCTACATGGTCCATGTAGAGCACACTTTTAGAAAAATGGAACTCACCAGAAAGAATCCTAGAACAACATTGTACTCGCGCATCACAGCAAAAAAATGGAGATTCGTCAGTCCTTCTGAGCTGAAGTTAGTTTGGTCTTGTGGGGAGTAATGTAACCATCCTTCAACTGCTCCTTCTGATGAGAAGATAGACAGGGCTTCTTCATACTGGCATAATCGGAACTAGTCACTTCACGTAGTCCATATTATTCTTCAGAGGAAGATAATCCTGTTGTGCAAAGACAAGAGGACAACTAAATGCTAGCATCCCTGTTTGCTCAAAAAAAAGGAAAGGAAATATTTAAAACAACTCAGATGAAGCACTTCTCAAGGACAATACCATTTTTTCATGACAGTATGTAAACAGTAGCACAACACCAATAGAGATGACAAAGCTCAATCATATGGATGAAATGAGTGGGCGAGTACCAACCTTTGTCGGGAGGCTTATTATGTAGAGCATACAGATGAAGCACTTCTCCGGAACCATCTGTTGCTATCTACTGTGGTGGCCATGCTTACTATATACTCCTCGATTAGTTTAATGTTTCCAACATCTTCTTGTGCAGTTCCACTAAAATATATGGTATCTTCAAAGAAGATCCCTGTTTGCACAAGTAGAGATAATTACGTATTACATTAAGAGTGGCATCAAATCAGTGGGAAAACAATTGCTCATTCTAGCCATAGCAATAAATTAAGATGCAAAACTATATCATTACTTGTGTCATCACAATTCTAGTGCTTCATTACAGCACCGGGAGTTGATTTTTGTTTTTCTTCCGCTTGTTATCCCCCTTCATCACTTGGTTCAATAACAGACAAGCTTCGCCTTCAATATAAGATTTGGCATGCCAATTAGGGAGCACAAGTATAGTACTAAACTTAATTTTCTGATGAAAGTGGCAAAATACAGGCCAACGGTTGTGAAATATCCTTATCTTACCTCAATGGGATATTACGGTGCACATATAGATTGGAAGCCTTGTCTCCATTTGTGCAGTTCACTAAAATCAAGCAACATTATCGTACAAGTAGCACAACATATGAAAGCACACTGCAGAATCATGTGAAAGAAGGCTAGTACTGACCTCTCATGATGCGGAATTCAAACAACTCACAAGAAGAAGATCTGAACCAAATTTGCAAACACGGATAGGAAGTAAGATCTCCTCTTGTGCAGTTCCACTAATATCAAGCAATCAAGCAATGTTGTCGGTGTGACATTTTGGTTGAACTGCACAAAACACTCAACAAAGGTGTTTTGTGCAGTGCAACAAAAGGTCACAATGGCAACGAGGTGAAGTAGAAAACCCTGCTTACACAGAGGTGCAAAGGAAACAACTAGTGGTCAATAACGGTGGATGACACAGAAGCCAACAAAAAGAAGCATCTACCTTATCTAAATGGGAAAGACAGTAGTATTTCTCAAACGGTGGCATTGATTAATATTAACATAGACATTATATTAACAATAAAATTCGTTAAACATGTAATTTGCTTTTAACTGTGGCATTGCATCAATTTTGCAGCGGCATTATTAGAGGGTGTTTGTTTACAAGGACATTTTGGTGTAGGGACTAAAAAAAACTCCGTGTCAGTCCCATCTAAACCAAACAGGAGGGACTTTTAGGGACTAAAAGTGGGCATTTGGGACTAAAGAAAGAAGACCCCGAGGGAGTCTTTTTGGGACTTTTTCCAACAGTTGCCCCTGCCAAGCATCGCACCTTGTCTCTATTAGTTCATTACTAGGGGTAACATTGTCTTTTAGCATGTAATTTAATAACCTCTAGTCCATGTTTAGTCCCTGGAACCAAGCAGGTAGGGGCTAGGGAGTTTTTAACCAAATAGGGCCTTAGATTAACAACAGCTAAAGAGTTGCATGGGACAGTGTACTGATAACCCACAAGTGTAGGGGATCGCAATAGCTTTCGAGGGTAAAGTATTCAACCCAAATTTATTGATTCGACACAAGGGGAGCCAAAGAATATTCTTGAGTATTAGCAGTTGAGTTGTCAATTCAACCACACCTGGATAAGTTAGTATCTGCAGCAAAGTATTTAGTAGCAAAGTAGTATGATAATAAAGGTAACGGTAGCAACAGTAAAGATAATAGTTTTTGGGTTTTTGTAGTTGTTGTAACAGTAGCAACGGAAAAGTAAATAAGCGAAGAACAATATGTGAAAAGCTCGTAGGCAATGGATCAGTGATGGATAATTATGCCGGATGCGATTCCTCGTGTATAGCTATAACATAGGGTGACATAGAACTAGCTCCAGTTCATCAATGTAATGTAGGCATGTATTCCGTAAATAGTCATATGTGCTTATGGAAAAGAACTTGCATGACATCTTTTGTCCTACCCTCCCGTGGCAGCGGGGTCCTAGCGGAAACTAAGGGATATTAAGGCCTCCTTTTAATAGAGAACCGGAACAAAGCATTAGCACATAGTGAATACATGAACTCCTCAAACTACGGTCATCACCGAGAAGTATCCCGATTATTGTCACTTCGGGGTTGTTGGATCATAACACATAATAGGTGACTATAGACTTGCAAGATAGGATCAAGAACACACATATATTCATGAAAACATAACAAGATCTGAAATCATGGCACTCGGGCCCTAGTGACAAGCATTAAGCATAGCAAAGTCATAGCAACATCAATCTCAAAACATAGTGGATACTAGGGATCAAACCCTAACAAAACTAACTTGATTACATGGTAAATCTCATCCAACCCATCACCGTCCAGCAAGCCTACGATGGAATTACTCATGCACGGCAGTGAGCATCATTAAATTGGTCATGGAGGATGGTTGATGATGACGACAGCGACAACGACGAATCCCCCTCTCTGGAGCCCCGAACGGACTCCAGATCAGCCCTCCCGAGAGAGATTAGGGCTTCGCGGCGGCTCTATGTCGTAAAACGCGATGAAACTTTCTCTCTGATTCTTTTCTCCCGGAACATGAATATATGGAGATGGAGTTGAGGTCGGTGGAGGTCCAGGGGGCCCACGAGATAGGGGGGCACGCCCTATAGGGGGGCGCGCCCCCCTGTCTCTTGGACAAGGTGTGGGCCCCCTGGTGTATTTCTTTTGCCCAGAAATTCTTATTAATTCCAAAAAGTGCCTCCGTGGATTTTCAGGACATTCCAAGAACTTTTCTTTTCTACACATAAAACAACATCATGGCAGTTCTGCTGAAAACAGCGTCAGTCCGGGTTAGTTTCATTCAAATCATGCAAGTTAGAGTCCAAAATAAGGGCAAAAGTGTTTGGAAAAGTAGATATGTTGGAGACGTATCAACTCCCCCAAGCTTAAACCTTTGCTTGTCCTCAAGCAATTCAGTTGATAAACTGAAAGTGATAAAGAAAAACTTTTACAAACTCTGTTTGCTCTTGTTGTTGTAAACATGAAAAGCCAGCATTCAAGTTTCAGAAAATATTATGAACTAACCATACTCACAATAACATTTAGGTCTCACAATTACTCATGTCAATTGCATAATCAGCTAGCGAGCCATAATAATAAAACTCGGATGACAACACTTTCTCAAAACAATCATAACATGATATAACAAAATGGTATCTCACTGGCCCTTTCTGAGACCGCAAAACATAAATATAGAGCACCTTTAAAGATCAAGGACTGACTAAACATTGTAATTCATGGTAAAAGAGATCCAGTCAAGTCATACCCAATATAAACCAATAGTAATGAATGCAAATGACAGTGTGCTCTCCAACGGATGCTTTTTAATAAGAAGGGTGGTGACTCAACATAAAAGTAAAAAAGATAGGCCCTTCGCATAGGGAAGCAGGGATTTGTAGAGGTGCCAGAGCCCGATTTTAAAATAGAGATTGAATAACATTTTGAGCGGCATACTTTCGCTGTCAACGCAACAACTATGAGATGGCTGTATCTTCCATACTACAAGCATTATAGGCAGTTCCCAAACAGAATGGTAAAGGTTTATACTCCCCCACCACCAACAAGCATCAATCTATGGCTTGCTCGAAACAACGAGTGCCTCCAACTAACAACAGCCCTGGGGGAGTTTTGTTTACTTATTTTGATTTGCTTTGATCTTTTTGGATCATGGGACTGGGCATCCCGGATACCGGCCCTTTCTCGTGAATGAGGAGCGGAGTCCACTCCTCTTGAGAATAATCCACCTAGCATGGAAGATATATGCAGCCCTAGTTGTAACATGAGCTGCTCGAGCATACAAAACAAAATTTCATTTGAAGGTTTGGAGTTTGGCACATACAAATTTACTTGGAATGGCAGGTAAATACCGCATAAAGGAAGGTATGGTGGACTCATATGGAACAAGTTTGGGGTTTATGGAGTTTGGATGCACAAGCAGTATTCCCGCTTAGTACAGGTGAAGGCTAGCAAAAGACTGGGAAGCGACCAACTGAGAGAGCGACAACAGTCATAAACATGCATTAAAATTAATTCACACCGAGTACAAGCATGAGTAGGATATAATCCACCATGAACATAAATATCATGAAGGCTATGTTGATTTGATTCAACTACATGCGTGAACATGTGCCAAGTCGAGTCACTCAATACATTCAAAGGAGGATACCATCCCATCATACCACATCATAATCATTCTAATAGCATGTTGGCACGCAAGGTAAACCATTATAACTCATAGCTAATCAAGCATGGCACAAGCAACTATAATCTCTAAATGTCATTGCAAATATGTTTACCTCATAATAAGCTGAATCAGAAACGATGAACTCATCATATTTACAAAAACAAGAGAGGTTGAGTTCATACCAGCTTTTCTCATCTCAATAAGTCCATCATATATCGTCATTATTGCCTTTCACTTGCACGACCGAATGATGTGTATAATAATAAGAGTGCACGTGCATTGGACTAAGCTGGAATCTGCAAGCATTCAACTTAAAAGAGAAGACAAGTAATATGGGCTCTAGGTAAAATAAACAATCATGCATATGAGAGCCACTAAACATTTTCAATATGGTCTTCTCGACCCCCCAAAGGAAAGAAAAGAAAATAAAACTATTTACACGGGAAAGCTCCCAACAAGTAAGAAGAAGAACTAGTAATCTTTTTGGGTTTTCATTTTAATTTCTACTACAAGCATGGAAATTAAACTAACTAATTTTTTGGTTTTTCTCAAAGTTTATCAAGCACACAAGAAGAAAACTAGAAAAAGAAAATTAAACTAGCATGGATAATACAATGAAAGAGTATGAGCACCGACGACTAGTGTGTGAACATGAATGTAAAGTCAGTGAGAAATACGTACTCCCCCAAGCTTAGGCTTTTGGCCTAAGTTGGTCTAGTACCAAGGACCGCCTGGCTGATATCCATAAGTGAAACTGGGGTCGTACTGAGATGCAGAGGCAGCCGCCTCCTGAGCTGCAGCGTGTTGGCGAGCTGCCTCCGCTCTCCTCTCGTGTTCAGCTGCTTCCTCCCTGGTGACAACATATCTTCCTTTTGCCTGATAACAAAAAGGTAGGGAGCAGGAAGAGTAACATGGACGACGTTGCGTCTGTCATAGATTAGTCGATATTGGAGGAATTGTTCATTCCTCCCAAGAAATTGATGATGGACCATAGCTTCAGAATCTAAAAGAACAGGTGGTATAATCATATCCCCTTCCCATGGGGCTATACCAAGATAATTGGCCACACGGTTGCATAAATTCCTCCAAATAAATTTCCCTTTCTACTATTATTCTGCAACCTACGTGCAACTATTGCCCCCAAGTTATAACCTTTATAACCTAACACAGCACTCTTGAGGACACACAGATCAGGGACACACATGTGACATGCTTCATCCTTACTGTTAATGCATCTACCAATAAAGAGAGCAAAATAATGTATAGCAGGAAAATGAATGCTCCCTATGGTAGCTTGTGTTATGTCCCTAGATTCTCCCACAGTAATACTAGCAAGAAAATCTCTAAATTCAGATTTGTGAGTATCATTAATATTACCCCACTGCGGGAGTTTGCAAGCAGTTGTGAAATCCTCTAAATCCATGGTATAAGATGTATCATAAATATCAAATATGACACTAGGAGAATTACGCGCACGGTTATATTTAAACCTGCACACAAAGGAATCAGTCAATTGATAGTATTGAGGACACATATCTTGTAAGAAGTCCTCCAGCTCGGCATTACGCACATACGCGTCAAATTCCTCCTTGAAGCCTGCTTCGACCATAAAATCATCGGATGGCCACTCACAAGCTCGTACATCCGCGTCCCTCGGCAATTCAACATCTTGCTCACGTATAGCAATCCTTGGCCCTTTCTTTGCCGAGGAACCACCTTGGTACATTCTTCTAGACATAATTCTTTTTCGAACAACAATCTCCCAAAGCCGTTTTGTGAATGGAGCTTTGAGCAAGGAGATCGAAAATCGCAGCAAAATGAGCTTGAACTCGTGCTTGAGCTGGATGGGGATTTTTTGGGTAGAAGATGAAGTGTGTGGGTTCTAGCATAAGTGGAGGGGGCCACCAGGGGCCCACGAGACAGGGGGCGCGCCCTATAGGGGGCGCGCCCTCCACTCTCGTGGACTGGTGCTTGCCCCTCCTGCAGTGTTTTCAGTGCCTAAAATCCTCAAATAGTCCATAAAAAGCATACTAAATTTGCAGGGCATTTGGAGCACTTTTATTTTCGGGCTATTTTTAATGCACGGATAATTCAGAAAATAGACGGATAATACTATTTTTGCTTTATTTATTCTAAATAACAGAAAGTAAAAAGTGGGTACAGAAGGTTGTGCCTTCTAGTTTCATCCATCTCATGATCATCAAAATGAATCCACTAACAAGGTTGATCAAGTCTTGTTAACAAACTCATTCCGAATAACACGGAACCGGAGAAATTTCGAATAACACTAATTTACCTGAACGGGGATATGAAAATCCCCAACAATAAGAATATCATACTTTTTCTTGATAGTAGGGAAAGGAAATTCAAAACCTCCAATAATGATAGTTGGAACTTTTCTAATAGAATTGATGCTATGAACTTGAGATTGTTTCCTCGGAAAGTGTACCGTATGCTCATTACCATTAACATGAAAAGTGACATTTCGTTTGTTGCAATCAATAACAGCCCCTGCAGTATTCAAAAAAGGTCTACCAAGGATAATAGACATACTATCGTCCTCGAGAATATCAAGAATAACAAAGCCGTTAAGATAGTGACATTTGCAACCACAACAGGCACATCCTCACAAATACCGACAGGTATAGCAGTTGATTTATCGGCCATTTGCAAAGATATTTCAGTAGGTGTCAACTTATTCAATTCAATTCTATGATATAAAGAGAGAGGCATAACACTAACACCGGCTCCAAGATCACATAAAGCAGTTCTAACATAATTTCTTTTAATGGAGCATGGTATAATTGGCACACCCGGATCTCCAAGTTTCTTTGGTATTCCACCCTTAAAAGTGTAATTGGCAAGCATGGTGGAAATTTCAGCTTCCGGTATCTTTCTTTTATTTGTAATGATATCCTTCATATACTTAGCATAAGGATTTACTTTAAGCATATCAGTTAAGCGCATACGTAATAAAATAGGTCTAATCATCTCAGCAAAGCGCTCAAAATCCTCATCATCCTTTGTCTTGGATGGTTTAGGAGGAAAGGGCATTGGTTTCTGAACCCATGGTTCTCTTTCTCTACCGTGCTTCCTAGCAACAAAATCTCTCTTATCATAACGTTGATTCTTTGATTGTGGGTTATCAAGATCAATAGCAGGTTCAATCTCTACTTCATTGTTTTTGCTAGGTTGAGCATCAACATGAACATTATCATTAACATTATCACTAGGTTCATGTTCATCACCTGATTGTGTTTCAGCATCAGAAATAGAAATAGCATTAGGATTCTCAAGTGTCTCTACAATAGGTTCACTAGAAGCATGCAAAGTCCTATCGTCTTTCTTTTTCTTCTTTTTAGAAGAATTAGGTGCCTCTAAATTATTTCTCTGAGAATCTTGCTCAATTCTCTTAGGGTGGCCTTCAGGATACAAAGGTTCCTGAGTCATTCTACCAGTTCTAGTAGCCACTCTAACAGCAAAGTCATTTTTATTATTTAATTCATCAAGCAAATCATTCTGAGCTTTAAGTACTTGCTCAGCTTGAGTAGCAACCATAGAAGTATATTTGCTAATGAGTTGGAGTTCACCTTTAACTCTAGCCATATTATCGCTCACACGTCCTATCTCGAAAGCATTATTCTTTAACGCTCTACCAACATAAGCATTAAAACTTTCTTGTCTAGCCATAAAGTCATCAAATTCATCTAAGCATGGGCTATGAAATTTAGTAGAGGGGATTTCAACTTTACCATATCTGTAGAGAGAATTTACCTTTACTACCTGTGTCGGGTTATCAAGACAATGTGGTTCTTCAACAGGCGGTATATTAAGACCATGTATTTCTTCAATAGGAGGTAAATTCTTAACATCTTCAGCTTTAATACCTTTTTCTTTCATTGATTTCTTTGCCTCTTGCATATCTTCAGGACTGAGAAATAAAACACCTCTCTTCTTTGGAGTGGGTTTAGGAATAGGCTCAGGAATTGGCTCAATTGGTTCAGGAATTGCCTCGGGAATTGGCTCAGGAAGAGTCCAATTATTTTCATTAGTCAACATATTATTCAATAACATTTCAGCTTCGTCGATTGTTCTGTCCCTGAAAACACAACTAGCACAACTATCCAAGTAGTCCTTGGAAGCATTAGTTAGTCCATTATAAGAGATATCAAGTATTTCATTTTTCTTGAGAGGATGATCAGGCAAAGCATTAAATAATCGGAGAAGCCTCCCCCAAGCTTGTGGGAGACTCTCTTCTTTGATTTGCACAAAATTATATATTTCCCGCAAGGCAGCTTGTTTCTTATGAGCAGGGAAATATTTAGCAGAGAAGTAATAAATCATATCCCGGGGACTACGCACACAACCAGGAGCAAGAGAATTATACCAAGTCTTAGCATCGCCCTTTAACGAGAATGGAAATATCTTAAGGATATAAAAATAGCGAGATCTTTCATCATGAGTAAACAGGGTAGCTATATCATTCAACTTGGTAAGATGTGCCACAACAGTTTCAGATTCAAGGCCATAAAAAGGATCAGATTCAACTAAAGTAATAATCTCAAGATCAACAGAGAATTCATAATCCTTATCAGTAACACAGATAGGTGAAGTAGCAAAAGCAGGGTCAGGTTTCATTCTAGCATTAAGAGACTGCTGCTTCCATTTAGCTAATAATTTCTTAAGATCATATCTATCATTGCAAGCAAAGATAGCTCTAGCAGCTTATTCATTCATAACATAACCCTCAGGAACAACAGGCAATTCATAATCATTGGGAGAACTTTCATCATCACTATCATCAATAATAGCATCTTCAATAATTTCATTCCCCCTAACTCTAGCAAGTTGTTCATCAAGAAATTCACCTAATGGCAAAGTAGTATCATGCACAGAAGTAGATTCATCATGCATAGCAGAAGTGGCATCATCAATAACATGCCACATATCAGAATTCATAGCAGTAGCAGGTTTAGGTGTCGCAAGTTTACTAATAACGGAAGGAGAATCTAGTGCAGAGCTAGATGGCAGTTCCTTACCTCCCCTCGTAGTTGAGGGCAAAATCTTGGTTCTGTCGTCTTTCAAGTTCTTCATAGTAATCAACAGATATAAATCCCAAGTGACTCAAAGAATAGAGCTACGCTCCCCGACAACGGCGCCAAAAATTAGTCTTGATAACCCACAAGTGTAGGGGATCGCAACAGCTTTCGAGGGTAAAGTATTCAACCCAAATGTATTGATTCAACACAAGGGGAGCCAAAGAATATTCTTGAGTATTAGCAGTTGAGTTGTCAATTCAACCACACCTGGATAACTTAGTATCGGCAGCAAAGTATTTAGTAGCAAAGTAGTATGATAATAATGGTAACGGTAGCAATAGTAAAGATAATAGTTTTGGGGTTTTTGTAGTAGTTGTAACAGTAGCAACGGAAAAGTAAATAAGAGAAGAAGAATATGTGAAAAGCTCATAGGCAATGGATCTGTGATGGATAATTATGCCAGATGCGATTCCTCGTGTGATAGCTATGACATAGGGTGACATAGAACTAGCTCCAGTTCATCAATGTAATATAGGCATGTATTCCGTAAATAGTCATACGTACTTATGGAAAAGAACTTGCATGACATCTTTTGTCCTACCCTCCCGTGGCAGCGGGGTCCTAGCAGAAACTAAGGGATATTAAGGCCTCCTTTTAATAGAGAACCAGAACAAAGCATTAGCACATAGTGAATACATGAACTCCTCAAACTACGGTCATCACCGAGAAGTATCCCGATTATTGTCACTTCGGGGTTGTCGGATCATAACACATAATAGGTGACTATAGACTTGTAATATAGGATCAAGAACACACATATATTCATGAAAACATAATAGGTTTAGATCTGAAATCATGGCACTCGGGCCCAAGTGACAAGCATTAAGCATAGCAAAGTCATAGCAACATCAATCTCAAAACATAGTGGATACTAGGGATCAGACCCTAACAAAACTAACTTGATTACATGGTAAATCTCATCCAACCCATCACCGTCTAGCAAGCCTACGATGGAATTACTCATGCACGGCGGTGAGCATCATGAAATTGGTGATGGAGGATGGTTGATGATGACAACAGCGATGAATCCCCCTGTCCGGAGCCCCGAACGGACTCCAGATCAGCCCTCCCGAGAGAGATTAGGGCTTCGCGGCGGCTCTGTGTTGTAAAACGCGATGAAACTTTCTCTCTGATTCTTTTCTCCCGGAACGTGAATATATGGAGATGGAGTTGAGGTCGGTGGAGGTCCAAGGGGCCCACGAGATAGGGGGCGCGCCCTATAGGGGGGGGCGCCCCCTGTCTCGTGGATAGGGTGTGGGCCCCCTGGTGTATTTCTTTTGCCCAGAAATTCTTATTAATTCCAAAAAGTGCCTCCGTGGATTTTCAGGACATTCCGAGAACTTTTATTTTCTACACATAAAACAACACCATGGCAGTTCTGTTGAAAACAGCATCAGTCCGGGTTAGTTTCATTCAAATCATGCAAGTTAGAGTCAAAAACAAGGGCAAAAGTGTTTGGAAAAGTAGATACGTTGGAGACGTATCATGGACGCACCAGCACCATGTGCATCTACCGATGTACTGTGGTCATGCACAGTCTGTTGCAACAAAGAACAAACAACCAAGGAGCATATTTGTGTTGGTCCCAGTTTTGTTATCTTTAGACACCTTTCCCTATGTGACACAGCAAATCTAGTCCTGCTCAAACTCTACAGCCTTGTCCCCCAAAACAAAAGATCAGTTCATCACAGATGTGCGTACTGCGTTTGTCATTTTTTTCCCTTTTTGAACAACGTAGGTGCTGGATAGCCAGTCTGTACTAGTACTTTCGCCCCTTCCTTTCCTCTTTGAACCACGTCCTAGATTTATACGATACAACTTTCCCCACTACTTTCCCCCATTGCTTTCCTCTTTGAACCACGTCCTAGATTCATGCTATACAACTTTTCCCACTACATTCCTCCACTCCTTTCCTCTTTCAACCATGTCCTAGATTCATGGTATACATGCAGCTAGAGCAATGCATGTGGAATAAGTAAATTATACCTTAAGGTTCTTGGGGCATGGTTCGGTGGGCGACGGGACGGCGGCGAAGAAGAAGGGGTCGGAGGCCCTCCCGCGCTGCCGCTGGGTGGAAGTGAACAGCTACACCGGTAGTGGATTCCCTCCCTTGCCGACAGCGACAGCGTTAAGCCTCCTTCCCTTCTCGGCGGATGGATCCTACCGGCTCTTTGAGCAGCAGTGAGGGGAGAGAGAGACCAACAAAGTCTTGTTTAGATCTGGAGAGGGTGAGAGACTGTGAAGAGAGCAACTACAAGCGCTGAGGCTCCAGTGTGTATATATACTGGAGAGAGAGTGTGAAGCGTGCAAACCCTAGAAACAAGCCCCGAGGCTGCAGCGTATACGTGATGAGGTGATTATACGGTCACTACGAGATCGTATAGCTCCGTATCTATCCATTTTGACTAGTCAAAGAATACTCCTGGCACAAATTATGCTCAAGTGTAGTTATCGAACCCGAGACCTCAAGTTTGATGAGCGAAGAGGCTAACCAGCTACACAACCCTCCCGTTATGTTCAACGAGAGGAAAATAACCTTTTATACATTCCTGCATTCGTGTGATAAGCATGCTGTGTTTTCTTTGTGTGTGTGAGAGTCATTGGGATTTCAATCATAATCGTGTCATGTGGATTTGGTGGTAAGACTATCCACAGTGGTGCAGAAATAATGCAGCCTTAGTCACCTTACCTCTCTCCACGTAGTACATTGGGTCCCACTAGTCAGAGGATGAAACAAAAAAGTTAATAAGAAAAATTAAAAGCGCCAGCGGTGTATATTACCTCACACATCTCACTACTGCTCGGGAACACTGTCCAATTGATCCCTCTGTTCGCTCACGTACTATCTTAAGCGAATCCTTATTATAACATGCACACAATTTTGGGCACTTGTATTCGACCTAAGTCAGTGTGCCACCGTATCTCGTATACTTACTACTCCCTCCGTCTAGGTGTAATAAGTCACGTTAGAAGGTGCAGCGGGACCAAGGTGCATGCGTGTGCGTGTGTGTGTGTTTAACAACATGTGTGTGTTAGAGAGAGCGACAGATCGACCTACTCCTACAGAGAGATGGTGTGTAGTGTACGATTTTAGCCGCGAGAGTTGGTGCATCCTCTCATTTCCGGGCGTGTCCGGTAGGGACATGCGGACAGCTGCCACACCCGCTCCTAACGAGCCTGGCCCACCCAAAGCCCCGCTATCGCCTGCACACGCTTCCCGCCCAAAACGGTCAGCGCCGCTCCAAAGAATCAGTGCCGCATTCATGCCCGGGCAGAGCGGACGCGACCGCTCACTGGCGCAAGAGTGATGGTTGCTTCGTTCGTCCAACTTACTGCTGGGTCTATGTGATTTGACGACTCATTGGTCTTTATTACTGAGGTGGTAGGACTACTGGATGTCCCACGCTTTCGGCGAAAGGAGGTACTACTAGATTACAATTTTCTCCATTCTTACAGTGGAGGAGTGCAAGAGCAGTGAAAACACGCAGGCTCAATGATTACATGGCCCACCTCACACTATCATTATATTTTCTGGACACCGTGCGACACCTAACTCTTTACATAGTACTCCCTCTATTCCTACATACTAGATGAGTCCCTGCGCGTTGCCGCGGAACAGCCGTATATCTCTCTGCGCAAAATTATCGATTTCATAGAACTAAAAAAACTCTATAATCGCATGACAAATGTGGTAGCCAAACTAAATAAACTCCCATCATCATTTAGATCATCCCACGTAAGGAAAAAAGATCATCCAACTCCTACTGCATAATGGGATTATATTTTTCTTGTTGACATGTTAATGGGACTTAAAAGCTCACTTACATGCATGCTACCGGTGCATGCTTGCATGCAGACATGTTGATGTGATTTAAAACCCACTCACATGCATGCCACGGTATTTATGCATGCTTGCATGTGGCTTAGTGCAGAGCCTCTCAATGTCTAGATCAGACGGCTATTATGGACTGATTTAGTTCATCTAACAGCTACATTAATTTTGATGATGTGGCTCAAGGAGAGGATAGAGAATTCCTAGTAGTGGGGGCTAGCCATTACTAGTAGATAAGTCTTTGTAAAGATTCCACTAGCTGAACTACATACGGAACAAAATGAATGAATCTACACTTAAAATGTATCGATATAAATCCATATGTGGTTCATGGTGAAATCTCTACAAAGACTTATATTTAGGAACGGAGGAAGTACTAGTATAGTATGTACTGTAATTTATCAGCGAGATAAATTTGTACAATGCTATGAAGCTTCCAGCTTCTGTTACACGTATCTTGCATCCAAGGTTGCCCATTGCAACATTTCATCAAATACAAAGGAGACCAACATGCATGACATTGCATCTCAAGGATTGACTGATCATAGCAAATATGTACTCCCTCCATTCCAAAATAAGTGTCTCAACTTTGTGCAAACTTTAGTACAAAGTTGTAGTACTACTAAAGTTGACACTTATTTTGGATCAGAGGCAGCTAAAGAAAAAAATGATCCATGCAGTCCCTAGCCCTTGAACCATGAACCCTAACTAGGCTTCAATTTGCTGGCAACATTCGAGCTTCCTAAGAAATGAAGTTTGCAACCTTTTGACCATCGGATCATTTTGTACAGTTTCACCAAAATCGAGATGAGCATCCCTGTGGCAAAGAAATTGAAGAAGCGTGATTAGAATAATTGGGACTAGTTGATGAGACATAAACTCATCACAAATACAGTACGTAGAAGCCAGTAGAGGTATGTGCAGGGCAAAGAAGTAGAGAAATATCCACATGGAGTGATGTGGGCAGCTAGAGCAGTGGTGCAACCCGGCTGTAAAGGGAGTTGTACCTGAGGGACGTAGCTCAACCTTGAGGAGGGCGGCGGGAGGCGGCAACTGCCCACGTCGCGGCAGTGAGCAAGGGACGAAGGCAACCTCACCGGCTTTGTGAGAGAGAACGGCGGGGACCCCTGATCGGGATATGCCAACAGTAGGTTTTCACTGTCGGCGACGGCGACCGCATCTACACTAAGCATCCACCCCTTCCCCCTGCTAACGTGATCCGCCGGGTTGTTAGAGATGTGGGCACAGTCGTTTTGTGCGAGAGAGTGTGAAGAGAGCAACCCCAGCAAGCAACCATGTAGGCTGGCCCGTCATGACTATGTATATAGTGGAGCGGTTTCCTTTTCTCTCCATATGAACCTATCATATTGCGTACGTGCCACTGAAGAAAAAAACTTTATTTATAAATGACGCGGCACCTACTACTCGTTCTCCTATAACCTTGCGCTTGGCATCTCCAAAATATTAACCTTGCGATTGGCTCTTCGCCTCTTCGGGAAGTCGAGCAATAATGGTAGTGCAGTATATATCATTCTGGCTATATGAGACCGAATGAATTGCTGCACGTCCACCACGTGGGCGAGGGTCGAGGGTCGATCGGTGAGGGAGAGTGCTACATACGGAGCAAAATGAGTGAATCTACACTCTAAAATACGTCTATATACATCAGTGTTTGGAGTATGTACTGGTAGTTCATATTGAAATCTACTAAAGGACATATATATTCCAAACAATATGATATAATCTCTATAACCAAGGTAGTAGGGACGAGGAGTAAACGGAGGGAGTAGTAAATTTTTCTCCTCGTCCTGCGAGCCACCGCGCGCATGGGCGAGGGAGCAGGCGTAAGGCGGAGCAAGCTTCACCTCATCCTGCGAGCCACCGCGCCCGTGGGTGGGGGAGACGGCGTACTAAGAAAGCTTCTCCTCGTTCTGCGAGTTGACAGGACACATCAAAAGTACTCCAATGTATAGAGCATTGCCTCTAAGGTAGGCCCCACATGGTTTGCCTCTTTTTTTAATTTAACATTATGTGTCAAGTCGCAATTTGTTTGTTCACCCGTGGTAGACGATCCTCCCTCCAACAACTGGACAACCAGTACACGTGCCAAATTACCACGTGGGCTGCCTTTTTCATACAAAAATGAGTTCCACCGTGTACCCGCACGGGTGTGGTTGGGAAAGAGACGGGAGTACGTGCGCCGTTCATGCACCTCTTCTCTTTGTGCATGTCCCCACCTACGTGTGTGTGAGAGAGATACAAACCGCGTTCGTGAGTGTTTTTTGTTTTGGGCTGGGGGTGGGGGTGGGGTGGGGGTTGATTTTACAAATATATTTATGGGAATATGTGTCGATGACATCTCAAACAAAATTTTGCATGCAATGTGTGTGAAATGGAGGCCTATCCATATCATATATAGAGGGTCGGGCAATCCACGAGAAGAGAGGGAGGGGTCATAGATATCGATAGAGTTGAAGAGAGGATCAAGTGGGTGGGTGCGAGATCGATGAAGAGAGACATCAAAATTGTGTGTATGTGTGTGTGTGTGTGTGTGTGTGTGTGTGTGTGCAATTCAAAGATATAGGGCGACTGACCTACCGGAACGTCAGAGGGCACATGTCAAGTTTGTGTGTGGCAGGAAGACATGACTAGAGTGCTCGATGTATCGGTGTGTGTGGGGGGAAGGGGGTGGGGGAGGGGTAGGCAGAGGCCTAACTATAGAGGTAGAACGACTCGTATATGTGTTGAGAAGGAGAGACCCAGCTATGTCTTGAGGGAGATTGGTCGACATCCAAACATAACTGAAGGACGGGAAATATGATGGGACAGAGAGAGAGGAGAGAGAGAGGGAGGGAGAGGGGTAGAGTGTTGGATGGGTGATGGAGTTGCTTCTCGAAGATGGTGGGAGAGGCCTACTAGACAAACTGAGGGTGGAACTGCAGTGTTATCAATAAGAGTGGGGATGTGTTTCTGTGTGTGCCTGTGCGTGATAGATCTGTCGGGACGCATCCATGGATGATGAAGGGGAACCATGTGTTTGGTAAGCAAACCTAACTAGATCGGTAGATCAATTTTTGTTTGTCGGAGGAAGGGAGAGACATAACTAATGAGGTAGATCGATCGACGCGTGGGTAAAAACGGGTTATAAGGACCTAGCTAGCTATATGTATAGCGAGAGATCGGTCGGTGTACGTCCATTTGTTAGAGTCAAATAAGGCCCAGCGAGACGGATAGACAGACAGAATGGAGCTAGGAGCTGGTGTGAGAGGCCCAGCTACTAGCAAGATAGGGGGAGGAGTGTGCGGTTGTGAGATCGATGAAAAGAGGGGCGAGAGTTTACACGTGTGTGTGACCGTATGAGAGACACGTGGCAAGGACACATAAAGGAGGAGATTGAAGGTGTGTGTGTGTTGTAGGCAGGCATCACTGGAGAGGTTTATTAATCTGTATGTGTCGGAAAGGAGTTGTGGAGACTCTGGGAGAACGACCTAAAGAAAAAAAATGAATGTGCCCGGTGGATAGAATGCCGAGGGAGGGGGAGGGCGAGGAAGGCGTGTGCATGCACGAGAGAAAGTTAGTGGTAGCTACAAAGGTTAGAGGATTGTGTGGGTGTAAGAGACTAACAAAGATCATAATTTGATATGAAAGCGGATTCATATATTTGAATAGGAGATCATAGTGTTTTAAACATATGCATGCATGAATATAGCGGTGATACATGTGTTGTGCACATGTTATACCATAATGTGATAATGCATGGCGTTTGCAACTCACAGCTAAATGTCGAACAATCTAAACCATACTATACATCAAGCAATCTCACATTTTATTTGAATTTGTGATAATGTGTGGCGTTTGCAGCTTACAACTAAATATCGAACAATCTAAACAATACTATATATCGAACATTCTCACATTTTATTTGAATTTGTGGTGTTTGCAACTCACATCTAAATACTTTTAGGCGTAGGCGCGGGGCACCATACATAATGTGATAAACACATTATACATATGAGACATGGTTTAGATTATGAAGATCTAGCTAGATCTAGAAATGTAATGTGATTTGAAATCAACATAAAGTGGATTCAAAAAATCGAGTTCGAGTTCATATAGTACACATAGTTCATATGTAACTCGAGACTAATCATGTGGTGTGTTGTGAAGATAATACACAAACGATGGTTTAACTTGACAATAATGATGATTGTAGATCTTATTAAAATAGAGAAACGAATTCAAATGCTTTGACTTCACAACAATCATTACTGTAGATCTTATTCAAATAGAGAAACAAATTCAAATTTAATTCATATTGAAGCGGTAGTATATACGTTTGGAATGGACTAAAACGTTCATTTGCGTAGTAGGTTGCATGCATTATACACGTAGCAAATTTTTAATTGAACATAACATGAATTCAAAGTTTTGAATGACATTTGTAGTGCGCATTGATTAGGTACAGTACATGTTAGTCTTGTCCGGAAATTTCAACCCGCGCCTTGTTAGCCCGAAATATTTAAGATATATCTTTGTCTCGTCGTGCTCCGACAACTCCCTCCATCTCAACCCGCGCCTTGCTATTCTGAAATTACAACGCGCGCGAAAACTCCCACCTCCTGTGAAATCCCGACATGCAAAATGCCCTTGGTACCCCTGAACCGAAAGAACTGCCTCAAATCGGTGGGGGTACTTTCGTAACTTACCCACATTTCGGACAAGCGCGTCCCTAAGCCATGGTTCCCCACTACCATCCCATCCGCCCACCCATTCGTACACTGAGGCCGCAAAAACCCACGATGAAGCCCCACACCCTGCTCTGTCTGCCACCTAGCCGGAGCCTCTTCCCAGACGACGCCGTCCACAACAACACCTCAACGTCTCTCATCCACCATACCGGATGAGGATCCATCGTCGATCTCGTCGTCCCGCTGGTTCAGCCACCCCGTCCTCCACCTCCAAGGAGCTGCCCCGATGTTCACCTCGTCTTTCGCGCCACCTCCATTCCCACACCGCCGTCTTCACCCGCACTGCCGGAAGAGCATCAACATCACCGTTTCCTCGGATGAAGCTATGGCCTAATCGGCACCACCAAAGAGGTTGTACACTAATCGCCGCATTTTCTTCTTGATTCGATCTCACGGTGCTGCCGGTGCTCGATCCCGAGATGACACGGCGGCATCACTGGCCACTTCCTCCACGACGTCACTCCCTCGGCGACGACGTCCACATCAGTAGGAGCTGCTTCTGCTTTAGCTCTCGCTCGCGCTGCTGCTCTGCTCTTGCTCTCGGTCCCCTGCCTGGTCTGCTCTTGCTCGCGCTGCTGCTCTCGCTCTTGATCTTGCTTGCGATGCTGCTCCGATTTAGCTACACTTCAGTCGACTGAATCGACTTTTGGGTCAGTCGATTTTCAGGGGGTGGGGGCGCTCGCTGGGGTGAAGGAAGAACCAGCCGCAGCGGGGAGGGGGGCTCGCCGAAGAGGTACCCCACTATGTATCTTAG
>NC_057798.1:420061814-420071475 GCF_018294505.1 Triticum aestivum
GATGGCCGGGGCGGCGGCGGACTGGCGGTGGGAGTGTTTTCGGGGCGGGCAGGGCGGCATACCACCGGCCGCGGGTGGTGGGGGGCTGCTGTTTGGCCGGTGGTGGCTGGCGGCTCTGGGGGGTGGAGGTTGAAGATGAACTGCAGACCCTTGATTTCATATCCAATGGCTGCAAAATCGATTGACCATAGATGAAAAAGTCAGTCGACCGACGTGTAGCCTCACCTTGCTAGTGCATACAGTTTCGACAGCAAAATTTAGTTTCGACAGTTAAGTTCAGTTTTGACAGTTAAGTTCAGTTTTGACAGTTAAATTCAGTTTTGACAGTTAAGTTCAGAGATGAGCGGTTCATGTATTTTACATCTAGCACTTTGTGGTTATGTATTTTACATCATGTATTGGAGATGCTATTAGAATTCCACTCAGGTTAACGTTGTCTCTCTTGTCCTGCTTCAGCCTCGGCGTCGTACAACTCAACAGAGCTGCTCCAGCAACGAAACCCTCCATCACAGCGGAGCAGTACCTCGGGCTCCATCTCCAGATGCCTAAGATCTTCTTCCCCTCCTCCGATAGCCAAGTCAGCCGGAGCATCCTCACCGGCCAACCCAATCACGCTGAGATCGACATGGCTTCGCCAAAGAGGTTGTACACTTGTTGCGCCTCTTTTTTACTCTACATGTTATATATATTGTCCACTAAGCACACTTAGTAATGGGAAATACGATTATTTTATCCTACTATATGACAAGCAGTGAGGTACCAGGCAACTTAGCTTCCGTGATGGACTCTCTTGAACACTGTCATTATTTATCTCTCCACGTTTGAGCTGTGCATTTGTCGATGGCCCTGGGAGTTGAGCTAGTAGGGCAGTGGCCTGGGTCCAAAGTAATAGAAGTAGCACAAAAACATTTTTTTAGTGTAGGATTTTCCTTGCTCAAGCTTGCCTACTAGAATCGCCAGTGCTTGAAAGGAATAGTGAATGAAAAACATAGGAATTGGAAAGTTTCCTATGGTACTACTATTCATGAATTTGGTTCAAAGGAATGGAGCAAAGGAAAACTGTAGGATTTGTTCCTTTAGTGTTTCCTTGAAAGAAAAAATGTAGGAATTTTAATTTTCACTTGTCCTCCTTTTCAAATTCCTATTCATGAAGCACAAGACTAAGAGATAGTAGCATAATAGCATTACAACCGTACATTTTCTTGTGGTTTGACATAATCTCACCAGGCTTCTTTGCATCCTGTGATCTTCCAATTTTTGTGAATCAAACACCCAGATTGGCAGAAATCATGTGTTTTTAAATTCTCTGTTTTGCACATGCATTCCTATCCTATTCCTGTCTATTTCCTATCCCTATATTGTTGGAATCCTCCAATTCAAACGAGCCCTTACAGAATTACTTCTCTTACAGATAGTTGTCAAGGAAAACCTTGCATGGTTTGTCCCGCTCCTGCTGCACCGTCGTCCACCCCAGCTCAGCTGCTCCAACTACAGAAGGGTCCAGCACAGCAGGGATCCGGCCTCCAGACTGTCTTTCGCCGCCTCAGATCTTCTTCCCCACCGCTGGCAGCCATGAAAACTGCATTACCATCATCAACCGAGCAGATGACCTCGAGGACTACAAGGGTCCGCAAGAGAGGTCACACTCTTTCGTGTCTGCTTACATTATGCATTGCTTAATATTACATGCTACTTTATCGTCCTGTTCACCGATTAGACTCTGATTCAGCTCCAAACTAATTGTCAAACTTGAGTTTTCAAATGGTTGTGGGGTACATATCGGGGCCGCAATCAATAGTATCTATCTACTATCTAGTTAATCTCCGGGGTCTACTATGAGTTTCATGTTGGGTGGGAAACAAACAGTAAAGAAGCCATTATCTGTATTTTTTAAACTGAGACCATAATTTGCCTGCTATTATTGGTTTTGGGTCTATCCACAGGTTGCTACCATCACTCTGGATTTCTGCATGCACTCCTTACATTATCTCGCTATGTTTTATTCCTATGCATGACAGTTATTGTAAACAATGGAACTGGACATGTAGAGCAAAAGAGACGAGCCTTGCATGGCAATAAAATTTCATGCAGACGTAGCTCCATGGTAGGTGCAATGGCAGCCCCCCCTCCACTCATTTCAGATTGTAATCGAGAGGAAGATATCTGTTCTGAGGGGGATTCAGAAGGAGAAGACAACTCCTATTTACCCCCTGAGGTCTTCGCTCTAACTTGGCATGCTGATGTTGGTTATATCATGCATATGGTGCCATGCATTGCTTACTTTATACATCAAATATGTCATCTGCTTAGTTTAGACATCCTTTCTGCGAATGTCGTCTGTTTAGTTTATTCATCGTTTATGTGAATTATGCAATGCCATCTTGTTTAGCCAGGCATCATATATGTGAATTTTGCAATGTCATCCTGCTTAGCCAGTCATCTTATATGTAAATTATATCAGGCCATCCTTTTTTTCATTACATATTACATTTGTCAACAATGTTAGTACATTCAACTGCTCTTCGTGTGCATCAGCCATTTGACACGGTGATGGCAAATTCTGGAGTGAAAACAAGGTCTTCAGAGCAGACTATGCTATCTGACGAAGCGCATATCTCGCTGGTTACGGATAGCTCCTCGGAGGAGGATTCAGAGACAGATGACCAGTCCTATCCCCCCCCCGAGGTGTATGCTCTAACTTGGCAGGGTTATGTTGCTCATATCGTGCGTATGGTGTCTCGCATTGCTATGTCATTTGATTAGTTTAGACATGCTTTGTGTGAATGCCACCTGTTCAGTGTCTAATTACCATATATGTGAATTATGCATTGCCATCTTGTTTCAAGACATTATATATGTGAATTATACAATGCTATCTTGTTGCAAAGGCATTATATATGTCAATTATGCAATGCCATGCTCTTTAGCCAATCATCAGTATGTGAATTATATCATGCTATCATTTTTTTGTATTACGTGTTCCATTTGTCGACAACGTTTGTATATTCAACTACTCTTCCTGTGCATCAACCATTTGAAGCGGTGATGGAAGAATCTGAAGTGAAAACAAGGTATTCAGAGTAGACAATGCTACCTGCAAAAGTAGACATCTTGCTGGTTACAAAGAGCTCCTCGGAGGAGGATTCAGAGACTGATGACTAGTCCTATTTCCCCCCTGAGGTCTATGCTCAAACTTGGCAGGGTCATATTACCCATGTCATGCATGTTGTCTTGCATTGCTTAGTTTTTACATCATATATGGATTGCCATCTTTTTACTTGCTTACTATATAAATCATATATTTGAATTATATCATGCCATCATGTTTACATAGTACATACACATCATCTATCTGAATTATGGCATGGCAACCCATTTAATAAAGACATCATATAGTTATATCATCTCATCCTGTTTAGTGTTTACAGTCATCATATTTTGAATTATGGCATTCTATCCATGAATGTATGTGAATTATGGCATGCCAACCTGTCGTGGAATTGTCACGTCAGATGTCCTCGTGAAAGGACTTAGTTGTGGAGCCATCGCAACTAGGAAGCTTGAAGGGGTTAATTGGGACAAGGGACACGAGAGGTTTTTATACTAGTTCAGCCCCTTACGGTGAAGGTTGGCCTACGTCTAGTTGGGTTGGTATTGATGTTTCGATGACCAGGGAGCGAGATACGATATACCCGGTTCTCGATGAGTTGTTTCTTGCCCTAAGCCGCCAGCAGGTCATCCCCTTATATACATGGGTTGACGCCCTGTGGCTTACAGAGTCCCAGCCGGCTTATAAACAGTGTCCGGCTCGGTGACTAGTTAAGTCTACCTTATAGTACAAGTCATGCCTTTATGGCGGTTTACTACAACGGGCCTTAAGCCGCCTATGGGCCTTAAGCACTTTATTGAACCGCCATCTTCATGCTTGATCTTGGGATTCTCTCTGGAGAATCCTCTTTGCGTAACCCGGCCCCTCCTGGGCGGCTTACAAATAGTTATATCCCCGACATTAGGCCCCAGATTGGTTTGAACCTGTTCATATCAATCTTAAAAATACTTTAAGAAATAAATCTTCAGTCTTCTGTTCGTGCAAAAAGGTTTTCTTTAACCCGCCATGACGTCATCTTTTGGATCCGTGTTAACCCGGCGTGACGTCATCCTTTCTTAAATTCCTTTCCTATTCCTCTGTATCCTCCAATGGATCTCTGCTTTTATTGACTATTCCGAAAATCGAGGCGTCGGGGTCGCTAGATAATAACTCTTATCTCCTCGTTTCCCGCGTCGTCTCAATTATCCTCTCCTTATAAATAGGCGCGACCTAGGTCTTCCATTCTTCCCTCTTTCAGTCGTCTTCTTCCTCTTGCCTCCTCTCGAGCTCCACCGCCGCTGCTGTCGAGCTTCCTGTCTTCACCGTCCCAGGCCGCTGCATCGACCTGGTTGGACCAGAGAAACGCGACGAACCTCCGCGGCTCATCTAGATCCGTAAGTTCCCTTCCCTTCCTTGCTTAGATCCACATTAGAGCTTCCTCGAGTTCGTCGGAGTTCATCACTTAGAGCCAAAACCTTGTTAGTTTTCCTCTTAGACGCCTCCTCTGATCTGAAAATGATATAAAATGGCTGTGGTAGTTGTTTCCTCCCTTGTTTTGGATAAAAAACAGATCCCTTTCTCTGCAAAAAAGCCTCATTCGAGCCCTTGAACACATCTGCATCAGTTTTTAGGTCTAGAAAACTTTCTTATCAGAACAGACTTTTGATCTCAAATATTAGTAGAGGATTATGAGACCTATTTTTATCACCCGGAAAACTGCTTCTGTCAAATGCCTTGAAACACAACTGTTCAGATAGCCAGCTTAAATGAATGACACTGATCTGTGAACCCTGCTTGCTTCTCATGACCTTAAGAATTTTGAACTACTTTTGATACATGTAGCGGCTTAAATATTGCTGTATAATCATCCTTTTATCATTAGGCCCCTTCGTAAGCCGCTAGTTTAAATAATTTGGATATTTCTCCCGGGTTAAAATTGAACCGGAACTTCTTATTTTGCCGTAGGCCAACTGTTGTCATGGCACCTAAAGCAGCCAAAGCCCCTGTGACTTGCAATTGGGTCCCATCCATAGTCACTAAGAGTAAACTGGCTGAGTTTGTGAAATCTAGCCATCTGCCAAAAAAGGAGGTCATGTCTTATCGTGCCCCTGACCCGTTTGAAGAGAGGCCTCAACCCAAGAAAGGGGAGGTGATAGTTTTCACGGATCACATGAACCGGGGATTTTCCCCTCCCGGCTCAAAATTCTTCAGAGAAGTTTTGAATTTCTTTGATCTTAGACCTCAAGACATTGGACCCAATTCTGTGTCAAATATTTGCAATTTCCAAGTCTTCTGCGAGGTGTACCTGGGAGAGGAGCCAAGTCTGCTTTTGTTCAGAGAACTTTTTTACTTGAACCGGCAGAATGAACGTGCCAACGGGCCTAGTCTTGAGCTTGGCGGCATCTCGATCCAGCGGCGCAGAGACTATCTTTTTCCTTATGTTGAACTGCCGAGTCATCCAAAAGATTGGAACCAGACGTGGTTCTACTATCAGGACACTTCACCGGCTGACGAGAAGCCTCTGCCCGGCTTCCACGCCCTGCGCCTTGAATCCAACCATCAGCTGGCGGATAAGTTGACCGCTGTTGAGCGTCTGCCTCTCAATCCCACCGTCAAGAATATCAAAGCTCTCTTAGGAAACGGGTTAAATGGCATCGATCTGGTCCGAGTCAGGATCACCTGGCGAATACTACCATTAAGCTGCTGCTCCGGCTTAATGTGTACTTACACAGGCGAGAAGGATGATCCAATGCGTCATAGTCCTGACGACTTACCAGATGATGTGGTAGATGCTACAACCCAGTCACTGCTGAAGGAGGGCACTGTAACTAGAAATGCCTTCGGCTTACTTCCTTTCTGCAAGAAGAACCCGGCCCCTGCAGTGAGTGATCAATCTTAATAAATACTTTTTAACATGTTATACCTTATTTGTATTTATAATTCCTTGTCTTTTTCCACAGGCCGGTGATAATTTCTGGAAGGTCAAGTATGACCACGAGGCTGCCAAACAAGCCAGGGCAGCCAAGAAAACCGAAAGAAAGCCGCCAAGACGGGAACCTCAAAGAAGAAGAAACCCAGCGCCTCCGATATGTTTAAATTGGATGACTCTTCTTCGAATGATGAAGAGGTAATCCTTTGATTTTCTTAACTCCTTTGTCGTTACTTTACTGACATTCTATCCTTTCAGGAGGATACAGGGAACAGTCAAGCAATTGATGAAGAGGTAACTATAATCTCCTCCGACTCAGAGCCTTTGCCAAAGCAAAAAATCCGAAGGGTGGCCTGGAAAGTAAGATTTTCCCATCCTCTAGCTTACCAGGATCCTCAATTTCTTTTGAAGCAACAACAGCTTGAGAACTGGAGGTAGACTCGGGCCAATCAAGAAGCAGAACTCTCCTCCGGCTTACCCAATGTAACCAGGAAGCGTCGGACCGAGGTTATCTCCGATTTACATTCTGTTTTACCTTTGGCGGGTTTGATTCGCCAACCCCTCAATTCATCTAACTCCAATTATCAGGATACTGTCGGGTTTCGGGTTCCGGCAGACCCTTGAGGTTCGAACACTGGGGTGCGCGCGGAGATTCAACCCTCTATCGGCTCGCTCCTAAACGAATCGCTAGGACCTAAACTACCAAACTGAACAGCACAAGAGACACAAGATTTATACTGGTTCAGGCCACCATTGTGGTGTAATACCCTACTCCAGTGTGTGGTGTGGTGGATTGCCTCTTGGGCTTGATGATGAACAATGCAAGGCAGAACAGCCTCACGAGGGACTGTTCTTGGCTGGTGCGACGAACTGCTGGGAGGAGTTCAATCGCTCTATCTACTGGTTTCTTGGTGAGGATCCCGATTGCTAGGTCAGGTCCAGATTGCTCTACCCTGGGGGTGGCTAGTCCTATTTATAGGCTAAGGCCCTGGGCCTTTTCCCAAATATTGAGCAGGAAGGGCGCCAACAATTGGCCATTTTGAAGGGGAACATCGGGTACACTTATCCTGACTAAAGTTGGTCCTCGCCTGTCAAAGGCCATGGTGGTGACGCTAGCTTGGGCTCCACAACGACTTCCTTCCGGCCGTTGGGCTGGTCTTGGTCTTGTTGCACCAAAATGGACGCCTTTGCTTGATGCTCTCGCCTGCGCTTGCTCCCTTTGCACCAAAGAGGAAAGGAGGACACTGCGCGGGCTGGCGCCCGACTGGCGCCCTTGGTCGTCATGGCTTGCGTCATGGGCACCTCGCGAGGTACCCCAACTTGAACTCTACGCCTCCTCATGAGCCAGCCTGATGAGGCCGTGCCTGAGGAAGCTCCTTGTCGTCCGCCCCGCGAGGCTTGGCCCCTCGCGAGGGTCTTGAGCTTGCGTTGACGAAGATGGGCTATGCTGGGCCTCCTTTGAGCCATGCCGCAGGCCGCAGGCAGGCAAGTCTGGGGACCCCCGTTCCCAGAATGCCGACAGTAGCACCCGGGCCCACGGCACGCCCGAGCTTGGCCGAGCAGAGAGGCGAAAGGGCAAGTGCGAAGCGTCGCAGGCCCTAACAGCCTGCGGCCTTGGGCGCCGCGTGGCGGTTGATTGGACGTGGGCGCCTCTGCTTCCCCATGACACCTTGGTAACCGCACGGATTCGACAAGTCCCTGCATGCAAAGCGGGTCATGATTACCTGTGATCGTGGGGGTCGATGGTTGGCCTTCACTGGCTATAAGTACGGAATGGTGCGCGCCCTTCCGGTCTATCCCTCTGCTTCTCCTCCTTCCTGGGCCTTGCTCCGTCTTGCTGCAATGGCTCCGATCCGCCGGTTCTCCGCGGAAGAGAAGGGAAAAGCTCCCCAAGAGGATCCTGACCCGCTTCCCCCGAAGAAGCGGCCGGCCCTCTGGTGTCAGGGCGAGGGCACTCACCAGGAAGCGTCAAGACCCTGGTGTGAGCGGCCACCACCAGGGTTCCCTCTTCCCTTGTACGTGCACATTGGCGGCTCTGAAGGAGTCGACGCCGAACGCCACGAGCAGCGCCACCGACGACGCCAGCGGGTCACGAAGGTGTGCATCTTCCCCCTGGAGTCCACGCCGAGGGCTCCTGCCAAGAGTTCGTGCTTCATGCCGCCACGCCTCCTAAGTCTTGGATTCGTCTCCCCTCTTTCTTCGCCTCTGTCGTCCGGTGGGGGGAACCCCTCGGGCTTTGGCTGCAGCACGCCAGTTGCGGCACCCTCGCGACCGGGGCAGAGGTCACGGCCGTTGCCCCGGGCGAGGTCTTCATGACTCGAGGCTGGGGCGAGGTCGCCCGGGTCTGCAGGACGAGGGGCGCCCTCACGATCCATCTGGAGTACGACGGTGCTCCGGTGATGTCCTTCAAGGTCTTCGATTCAGAGGGTCGCCGGCTGGAGTGCTGTCCCGGGAGAGGCGGTCGGGACCCTGCTGCGGCGAGACAGAGGCCGGCTGACCGCTCCCTTGGCCGCTCCTCACGCGACGGAGGCGCCGGAGGATCCAGTGACTCCGCCGAGCTCTTCGCGACTCCGGAGACGAGCAACGACAGCTACGAGCCCCCGAGCCTGCGCCGTTCCCGGAGCAGGGCGGGCTCGTCAGGCCGTCGCCGCCTCTGATATGGATGGGGCTGGCGTCGGTGCTGGGCGGCCCATTGTTGATGATGGCGTCTGCCGCGATGCCCCTGTAGTTAGGACTCCTTAGGATTCGCGCCTTTTGTTCCTGCGAGGAGCCAAGAATATACCCCACGGGGGCTTGTAAGATGTTTGTAGCTCCGTCTGTCAATATGATCCTTATTGTGAAGCGGTGCGAGATGCTTATTCCATTTTAGCTTAGTTTCCTCCTTTCAGACCTCGCGAGGGCTTGGTGCTCTGCGCCGACAGGTCCCAGTCCTAAGGCGGCTTCAGCCGTCGCTGGTATGCCAGGTCGCGATGCCGTGGTCAAGGCCAGGAGGTGAGTGGCCCGAGGTCCGGTAAGAGCCCCTGAGTCGCCATGCTCAGGAGGTCCCCCTTAGCGCTCAAGCAGCCATCATTCGGTGAGAAAGGAGAGCGGCGTTGCTAACACGGGATTGCACTTGGTGCGGGGGCGGTGCTGCGATAACCAATGCTTCCGGAAGGTGACTTATCTCGAGGGTCAGAAAAACGCTTCCTGGTGCGGCGCTAGATTCGTGCCTTGGCCGATGTGAGGTTGCTTTGCGACGCTCCTTGGAGGGACCCTGCAGGCTCATCACAGAAGGAAGGAGGGTTTGTCGCGACAATCGACAGTCAGCCGTTAGTTGCTGTGGAAGGGCGTGAAAGGCCTTGCGAGGTGTATTGGGGTACCCGCGAGCCAGCGCGGCACTCACGGGGCCCTACCTCAAGGCGGGTTGCGCCTGGCTCTGGGCCTTATCTTCGAGTGTGTTCCTGCAAATTTGGCCAGATGTCGGTGCTCTACGTCTTCGGGTCCCGGCTCTCGGGCTGGTCTCAGCCGTCGCTGGCATGCCAGGTCGCGATGCCATGGACAGGACCAGAGGGTGAGGGCTGGAGAGCCGGTAGGAGCCCTGAGTCGCGATGCTCAGGCACCCCCCCTTTAATGCGCAAGCTGGGTTAGATGACGAAACTCTACGT
>NC_057798.1:420071785-420126535 GCF_018294505.1 Triticum aestivum
GGCTCTCGGGCTGGTCTCAGCCGTCGCTGGCATGCCAGGTCGTGATGCCATGGACAAGACCAGAGGGTGAGGGCCGGAGAGCCGGTAGGAGCCCTGAGTCGCGATGCTCAGGCACCCCCCCCCCTTTAACGCCCAAGATTTCGACACCCAGGAGAAAAAGGGCACCAAATAACAAGCATGGTGGATCGAAAGCATAGCCCTAAGATAAACGCAAGAAGGGTACATGACGCTGGGTCAGGCCCGAGCAGCTTGGGGATGATGCAGCCCGAGGGGCACCCCCAATAAGGTAAGCTAAGGACATAAAATAAAAGGGATACATGCCGCAGGGACAGACCCACGCGGCCTGGGAATAATGCGGCCCTGAGGGCGCTCCCAGCCAGAAATTGAACTTAAAAGATGTCACCTGATGATGTTGGGGACGAAGGGGTGTTGGTGTAGCAGACCGGGTGGGTTGTGGGAGCCGATCCTCACGAGCCCCCCAGGCCCAGGGGCCTCAGGAGGCTCCGGAGGCGCTGGCGGCTCCTCGCGGGCCATCTCCATCTCCGCCAGGGCTGTGGCACGCCTGACCTCTTGAGCCCCCAAGATGGCCCTCATGAGACACTGGTGCGCAGCAGCCGCGTTCGGCAAGCCGTAAGGCATGCGCACGTAGCTGTGGGGCTGACCCTCGCAACGTCCCAATCGCGAGGGCTAGAGGCGCTCTTGAGACGCGGCTCGGTTGAGCCCCGGTATGTCGATGCAGACGCGCAGCCCACCATCCTCGCCTGGATGGGGGGCCACGACGGGTAGGCGGCGTCTGCCTCTCATGACCCTTGACTCTTGTAACTCCCGAATGGCCTTACTGACGAACTCCTGAGGGTTCGGCCCTCCTTGCCTTGCTCCTTCTTGAGGGAAACGTGCTTCGAAGCACGCCTCCACGTGGTGCCCAAGCGCCTCCCTCGTGACCTTGGCGAGGTCGGTGGCCCTCCAGGGGAGAGATTTCGAGTCCTGCCTGAGGAGGGCGCCGGGTGCGCTTCCCTATGCGATGGAAGGAGGCTCCCCCTGAGCAGGCGCGGGCCCTGAGGGGCCTGCCTCCTGAGGGGCCGGGCCGGACGATGTCTTCTTCTTCTTGGGGGCGGCCTCGGGAGGCCTCCTGCTGCCGCGGTCTGGGTCTTCCAGCGATGCGGCCTGAAAGGCTCACTCCAGGGAGCACACTGCGTCTCTCTCTTCGCAGGGCACCATGATGACCCCGCCGCTTCCTGGCATCTTGAGGACGTTGTAGCCATGGTGGGTTACGGCCATGAACTTGGCCAGCGCCGGGTACCCGAGGATGGCGTTGTACGGCAGGCGAATGTGGGCGATGTCGAAGTCGATGAGCTCGGTGCGGTAGTTGTCGCGTGCCCCGAAGGTGACAGGAAGGTGGACCTGCCCTATCGGGACCGTGGAGCCGTCGGTGACTCCGGAGAAGGGCTTGGTTGGCTGAAGCTGACTGTAGGGCACTTGAAGATTGTTGAACGTTTCCACGGACAGGACGTTGAGCCCTGCCCCGCCGTCGATGAGGGTCTTGGTGACTAGCACGTTGCTGATGATTGGGGAACAAAGCATCGGGAGGACTCCGGCTGTGGCCACGCACTTGAGCTGATCCGCTGAGCTGAACGTGATGGCGCATGCCGACCACCTGAGAGGGCGCGTGGCCTCGAGCTTGGGGAGGACTGCATTCACTTCGCGGGCGAACTGCTTGAAGATGCGCTGAGAGGCTGGGGCTTGAGCTCCGCCCAGGATGCAGGCGATTGCGCGTGGTTCCTGGAAGCCCCCAGCCCCCTCGTCCTGATGACGGTCTTCATTTCTCTTTGGCTGCGGCGGCAGCGGAGGGAGGCCTGCGTTCCCTTGAGGGCGATCCTCGCGAGGCTGATCCCTCCAGCCTCCCTCGCGAGGCGGGTCCTGCCAGCGATCCTCGCGAGGTTGGTCGCGCCACCCTTGGCGCGGGCCGCGGTCTTCCCAACGTCCTGCATTCCTTCCTCCTCCTCGATCATAGCCCTGGTCGCTGCGGTCGGGACGTCTGCCGACCCTTCCTTCATGCACGTCCCGGAGCTCTTAGCATTCATTGGTGTTGTGGGTGTGGAGGTTGTGGTACACGCAGTACCAACTGCCCTTGGAGGATTCGGGCTGATCTCTGCCCTGCTTGGTGTCTGGCTCGGCCGCGAGTACGGCAGCCCCCTTGCGATTCACGTCCTTGGCCTTGGGCTTCTTCTCTTCGGGGTCCGCGGCAGGCAGCTCGAGGAGGGAGAGGCGCCCCTCCTCAGCCCTGGCGCACTTGGTCGGCAAGTTGAACAGCTCCAAGGAGGTGCACAGGTCTTCATGCAGCGCCAGCTCCTCCTTCATCTTGACGTCGCGCACACCGTCGGAGAAGGCTGAGATGATGGCCTCCTCCATCACCTTGGGGATCTTGAGGCACGCGTTGTTGAAGCGCTGGATGTACTTCTGCAGGGTTTCCCCTGGTTGCTGCTTGATACGGCGCATGTCGCTCACGGCGGGTGGCCGGTCGCGAGTACCCTGGAAGTTGGCGATGAAGCGGGTGCGCATCTCGTCCCAGGAGGAGATCGTGCCTGGGACCAGATTCAGGAGCCAGGTGCGGGTTCCGTCCTTGAGCGCCATGGGAAACCAGTTCGCCATGACCTTTTCTTCTCCGTTGGCAGCCTCGATGCCCAACTCATAGAGTTGGAGGAACTTTGCAGGGTCAGCCGTGCCGTCGTAGTGAGGAGGTAGGTCTGGCTTGAACTTGCCAGGCCACGCGATGCTGCGTAGCTCGGAGGTGAAGGCGCAGCAGCCCGCCGTGGCCACAGGGGGCCTTGGGCGACAGAGAGCTTGGTCCTGCGGGTCCCCATGCACCACGGCTGGGGGTAGAGTAGGGTCTTGACGTGCTGGAGCAGGGAGCGCTCGGGCAGCTTCTCGAGGGCGAGGAACTTCTTGGCAGCTCTGCTCTTGCCGCGCTGGCGCCTGACGGGGCGGCTTCCGCCCAGGGGCCGCACGCCTTGGGGCCAGGGCGCCTTCTTGAGGAGGAGGCGGCTGAGGCGCCCCAGGAGCTTCATTGCCCGCACAGGGCGGGGTGCAGTGCGGCGAGAAGGACGGCGCGGAGGCGCCTCCGGCGGCGCGGACGAGCTCGGCGACTCGGTCGAGCCATTCTTCGTAGACGTCATCGATGGGGCAGTAGCGCAGGAGCTCATTTGCCGCGATGAGCACAGCTCAGGCCTCCATGGCCGTGCGGGGCGCGCGTGACGAAGAACCAGCGGGGGTGAGCGAGGGCGTGGCAGTGCGGCCGTCCCGCCTCATGGATGGATGCTGAGATGATGCTTGCTGTTTGTTCCCCGTCGGGCCGGTGGCGGCGTTGACGGTAGGTGACGGGGAATGACGAGGGCACCCACCGACGGGAGCCGTCTGGGCGACATGGGAAGCGAGGGCGGCTCGGCGCTTGGCACGAGCCCGACGAGCGTCAGACATGGATGCGGTGGTCGGAGAAGAACGAAACGACGGAAGGCAAATTCCAGCGCACCCCTACCTGGCGCGCCAAATGTCGGGTTTCGGGTTCCGGCAGACCCTTGAGGTTCGAACACTGGGGTGCGCACAGAGATTCAACCCTCTATCGGCTCGCTCCTCGCCGAATCGCTAGGACCTAAACTACCAAACTGAACAGCACAAGAGACACAAGATTTATACTGGTTCAGGCCATCATTGTGGTGTAATACCCTACTCCAGTGTGTGGTGTGGTGGATTGCCTCTTGGGCTTGATGATGAACAATACAAGGCAGAACAGCCTCGCGAGGGACTGTTCTTGGCTGGTGCGACGAACTGCTGGGAGGAGTTCAATCGCTCTATCTACTGGTTTCTTGGTGAGGATCTCGATTGCTAGGTCAGGTCCAGATTGCTCTACCCTGGGGTGGCTAGTCCTATTTATAGACTAAGGCCCTGGGCCTCTTCCCAAATATTGAGCGGGAAGGGCGCCAACAATTGGCCATTTTGAAGGGGAACATCGGGTACACTTATCCTGACTAAAGTTGGTCCTCGCCTGTCAAAGGCTCTGGTGGTGACGCCGGCTTGGGCTCCACAACGACTTCCTTCCGTCCGTTGGGCTGGTCTTGGTCTTGTTGCACCGAAATGGACGCCTTTGCTTGATGCTCTCGCCTGCGCTTGCTCCCTTTGCACCAAAGAGGAAAGGAGGACACTGCGCGGGCTGGCGCCCGACTGGCGCCCTTAGTCATCATGGCTTGCGTCATGGGCACCTCGCGAGGTACCCCTCCTTGAACTCTCCGCCTCCTCATGAGCCAGCCTGACGAGGCCGTGCCTGAGGAAGCTCCTTGTCGTCCGCCCCGCGAGGCTTGGCCCCTCGCGAGGGTCTTGAGCTTGCGTTGACGAAGATGGGTTGTGCTGGGCCTCCTTTGAGCCATGCCGCAGGCCGCAGGCAGGCAAGTCTGGGGACCCCCATTCCCAGAACGCTGACAGATACCTCTCCTTCTTTCGATGAGTCTATGCAATCAAACATGCCGGCTTTCAAAATGGCTCCCGGGTAATGTAACCTTTCTTACTTTGTTTTACCGTACTTATGCTTTAATACTCATCCTTCTACCTTTATTGACTGCCTGCAAGTGAAGCCCGGCAAGAGGGCAAGGAAAAATAAGCCGTCCCAAGACCCGGTTGTCACTGAACCGGCGCTTGACTTGTCCGCTCCTGACAGCTCCACCCATCAACCGCCGCCTGAACCGGCTTCTCACATTCCGGTGCCAACTTTTGACCCGCCTGCTGAAGATGTTATCCACAACTCTGATAACCCGGAAGCTCCTAGTCCGGCCAAGACGACTGACCCGGAAGTTGAATATCTGAAGAGTCAATTTGTTGAACCGGGCCGGCCTACTGTTCTTGCCCAATGCACTGCCAAGGAAGAATTTGCCCAACATCAAAAGGCCAAACAGGACATCACTGACTATACTCACTTAAGCATTGGTGATATAGTCTCGGGCTATCTGAACCAAGTGCATAATAGTCGTGACCTAGAAATTGACATGGTGAAACAAATACAGCACAAATCTGAGGTATAACTTATGCTATTTTCCTGAATCTTACTTACTGTACCAGCCCCCAAGTCTATTGCTTATGAATAAATATGTTGTAGACTTAAAAATCTACTTACTATTGGTTTGTCCGGTTTAAAGAAAATATATTTAACCCGGTTGTAGCATGATAATTTTAATTTGCAATACACATTAGCCCCCAAGTGTCAAGTATCTTTACTTGTAAAGTGCTTGAGACCTGATATGTATGACCCGACGGGGTAGGTAAAAAATTCTTTAAGCATACATTAGCCCCCAAGTGCCAAGTATCTTTACTTGTAAAATGTTTGGGACTTGAACCTTACCTTACCATGATTCTTACCGTGACCTGGTACCAATATAGGCCACCACAAGTCAATTTGAGTTGGAGCTTGCTGATCTGAAGAGCCGGCTGAAAACTCAAGAGCTTGAAACTCAGAAACCAACTCCAAGTTTGAATTCATCGTCCCTGAACAAGAGAAGTTGAAGCAAAATTTTGAATCAGAGAAGAAAATCTGGGCTGATGAGAAGGCTTCACTGGTAACTCGAGCCGAGACGGTAGAAGCATCTCTTGTAGAGGCAACAACCGAGCTGTCCGATTTAAAACGGCAGATATCCCAAATGGTCTCAGCCATCTTCGGTAAGTTACTTTGAAAAACCTCAAACATTGTAACCTTCCAATGATTATTGCAATAGTTATCTCCGGCTTATTGTTATGCTTGTGAACATACAGGCCCCAGGAGTACCAACCTCAAGCTAAACATGTTGATCAAGCTTAAGGCGGTTTACACCTTAGTGGAGTAGCTGTACTCCGGGTCACAACGTGCCTTGGCCGTTGTGGCCTTATCAAATACCACTCCCCACCTCCTACAAGATGTGTTGAAGCATCTCGCAGTGCTGCCTCAACGAATTCAGGATTTAAGGCGGGCATCTTCAAGAGCCGTGGCCGCATTAAGCCGGGCAAAGGCATGGGTGCCAGAGCTTGACTTGGCTGAGCTCTCTCTTGGATATCCAAGCCTGAAGGAGGACGGTACTGCATTTGATGATCAAGATTTCACCGCATGTGTCAAAGTCGTACGTCCCTTGGCTACTCTTATTGGGAATGATACTGATCTTTCTAAGTATTCGCCGGGCTATGATAGCGAGAACCAGAGAATTCCAAACATTCCATATGACCAAGTCAGCCTGATCCCTCCAACGTGTAAGCATACCTTTGCCCCTGAAGTGGACCCGGCCGGTTTAATAGATGATGAGGCTGAGTTTGAAGCCTTGAGTGGCATTGACTGGGCCTCGTCCACCTTCCAGGACAAAGCAACCGACGGAGAGGCGGAGAAGGATAACCCGGAGTCTTCAAGCCCGCCGAAGGAATGAACCGCCGGGCATTTTATAACTTTGCCAAAACAATGCTTCACTTATTCAGACTCGGGGAGTCTTGTAATAAGATAGAAAAAACCTCTTAATGTTTGTCATGCCCTTGCGCATGTTTATGGTGCTTATTACTTTCGTAAGCCGCCATCACTATATTTTGCTGGCTTACATTGACCACTTATTTCCTTGATGTTTAACTTGTTTTGCCTTATCCTGCACATAAAACAAGCAAAATTTTCTTGGCGGTTTATCGCGCCAGGGGTTTATATAGAGTATTGATAACTCGAAACATGACCGAAAGACATCATATATAGGCCGGTTTATGATTATTTATTAAATATAATCACAATAGCATACCTGCAAACCCTTTGATAATCTTCCCGGCTCATATGATGCTTTACCTGGCACTTTAGAACCTGGGGTAATCAATATTAAACCGGAAGAATCAGGAACCATCTCATAATGCTCGCAAGAAGGTTTTAAGATAGTTAAAGTAATTATATTCATAACGGATAATAAGCAATGTTCCCAGGCTCCTGATTCGAATACGATCAGAAAACCATCCCAAAGGGGTTAAGCTAAGATTCAGATACGATCATATAGCCCCCAGTGGCTTTGGCGATGCCGATCAAGTGGGTATCGACAGCTATGTTCTCTTTGGTTCGAATAAGACCTATGTTTGAACAGGAAGCCCCCAAGTGAACATAAGAGTTGTTTAATGACGCTGATTCGAATACGATCCACGTCAGACCCAAAGGGGTTAAGCTATGATTCAAATATGATCAAGAAGCCCCCAAGTGGGTTTGGAAGTATGCCGATCAAGTGGGTATCGACAGCTATGTTCTCTTTGGTTCGAATACGACCTATGTTTGAACAGGAAGCCCCCAAGTGATCATTGCTAGATTCAGATATGATCATAAGCCAGTCCAAAGGGAAAGCCAGATTCGGATGTAATCCGCTCCCTATTGGTTGTCTCCACTACCTGGTAAAGAAGACACATAGAGTTTTGAGGGTAAAAAGGACGGAGGTCCTACTTTATTTCTTTATATAATATATACATCGTCAAAAAATATATACATCTTGAAAGTCGGTGGCTTAAGTATAATAAGGCCGGAGATGAGCAATATTCCACGGCCGGCGGGTCTCCTCCTCCGACTTACGTGAGTCTTTGTGCTCTCGAACATCGATGAGGTAGTATGACCCGTTGTGCAGATTCTTGCTGACCACAAAGGGCCCTTCCCAAGGCGGGGATAGCTTGTGCATATCAGACTGATCCTGGATGAGCCGGAGCACCAAGTCGCCTTCCTGAAAGGTTCTGCTCCTAACCCGGCGGCTGTGATAGTGGCGCAGGTCTTGTTGATAAATCGCCGAGCGGGCTATTGCCAAGTCTCGCTCCTCATCTAATAAATCAAGTGCATTTTGACGAGCTTCTTCGTTGTCAGCCTCAACGTAAGCCGCCACGCGTGGTGAATCGTGTCGGATGTCACTTGGCAGGACTGCCTCTGCACCATACACCATAAATAAAGGCGTGTAGCCTGTAGATCTGTTAGGCGTAGTGTTGATGCTCCATAACACAGAAGGTAACTCCTCCACCCAACAACCCGGAGTCCGCTATAAGGGGACTAAGAGCCGGGGCTTGATACCTTTCAGGATCTCTTGATTAGCTCTTTCTGCTTGACCATTTGATTGAAGATGAGCAACAGCCAAAACATCAAGCCGGATATGTTCTCGTTGACAGAACTCTTCCATGGCACCCTTGGAGAGATTAGTGCCATTATCAGTTATGATGCTATGTGGGAAACCAAAACGAAAGATCACCTTTTTCATGAATTGAACCGCCGTGGCTGCATCACACTTACTGACCGGCTCTACCTCAACCCACTTTGTAAATTTATCCACTGCCACTAGGAGATGTGTCTTTTGATCCTTAGACCTCTTGAAAGGCCCAACCATGTCAAGCCCCCGGACTGCAAACGGACAAGTGATTGGGATCATTCTCAACTCTTGAGCCAGCACATGAGCTCATCGTGAGAACTTTTGACAACCGTCACATTTACTGACCAGATCCTCTGCATCAGCATGAGCCGTCAGCCAGTAGAAACCATGACGAAAAGCTTTGGCTACAAGAGACTTTGACCCGGCACGATGGCCACAATCCCCTTCATGGATCTCACGGAGTATTTCTTGGCCTTCTGCAGGTGACACACAGCGCTGAAACACCCCAGTGACGCTTAGGTGATGTAATTCGCCATTAACAATCGTCATAGATTTGGAGCGCCTGACGATTTGTCTTGCCAAGGTCTCATCCTGAGGTAACTCACCCCGGGTCATATAAGCCAAATAGGGCACTGTCCAATCTGGGATAACGTGAAGAGCCGCCACCAGTTGTGCCTCCGGGTCTGGCACCGCTAGCTCTTCCTCGGTAGGCACCTTGACAGAAGGGTTATGTAAAATATTGAGAAAGGTGTTAGGCGGCACCGGCTTACATTGGGATCCTAACCGGCTTAAAGCATCAGCCGCCTCATTCTTCCTTCGATCAATGTGCTCCACTTGATAACTCTTGAAGTGACCAGCCACAGCATCTCCTTCACGATGATAAGCCGCCATAAGGGGATCCTTGGAATCCCACTTGCCTGACACCTGTTGAGCCACGAGATCTGAGTCGCCCAAGCATCTTACCCGGCTTAAGTTCATCTCCTTAGCCATCCGGAGACCATGGAGTAAGGCCTCGTACTCAGCTGCGTTGTTAGTACATGGAAACATAAACCGGAGTACATAACAAAATTTGTCACCTCGAGGGGAAGTTAAAACGACTCCAGCCCCCGAGCCTTCTAGCTGCCTGGACCCGTCAAAATGAATAGTCCAATATGTGTTATCTGGCTTCTCCTCGGGGGCCTGTAACTCTGTCCAATCATTGATAAAGTCCACCAAGGCCTGAGACTTAATAGCAGCACGTGGCATATACTTCAAATCATGAGGCCCAAGCTCGATGGCCCACTTGGCGACTCATCCTGTGGCCTCCCTATTCTGAATGATATCTCCCAAAGGGGCAGAACTTACCACAGTTATAGGGTGACTTTGAAAGTACTGCTTCAACTTCCGATTGGCCATAAATACTCCGTAAACAAGTTTCTTCCAATGTGGATACCTTTGTTTAGATTCAATGAGCACCTCACTGATGTAGTAAACCGGTCGTTGAACCGGATGCTCCTTGCCAGCTTCCTTACGCTCCACCACGATGGCAACGCTGACGGCTCGTGAATTGCCAGCCACGTATAGCAGCAATGGCTCTTTATCAATGGGAGCCGCAAGAACCGGCGGTTCAAACAACTGTCTCTTCAAGTCTTCAAAGGCAGCATCAGCAGCATCACTCCAGACAAAAGTATCTATTTTCTTCATCATCTTATATAGCGGTAGGGCCTTCTCACCTAACCGGCTTATGAACCGGCTTAAAGCAGCAACATGACCCGCCAATCGCTGAACATCATTGATACACGCCGGTTTAGCCAGAGAGGTAATTGCCTTAATCTTCTCCGGATTAGCTTCAATGCCTCTGTTTGATACCAGAAAACCCAAAAGCTTGCCTGCAGGTACACCAAATACACACTTGGCCGGGTTAAGCATCATTTTATAAACCCGGAGATTATCAAAGGTCTCTTTTAAATCAGATATTAAGGTTTCCTTCTCTCTGGACTTCACCACAATGTCATCTACATAAGCATGAACATTACGCCCGATTTGATCGTGTAGACAGTTCTGCACACATCGCTGATAAGTCGCCTGAGCACTCTTGAGTCCAAACGGCATAGATACATAACAGAAGACCCCAAACGGAGTGATGAAAGTCGTCTTCTCCTGGTCCTTAACTGCCATTTTGATCTGATGATAACCAGAGTAAGCATCCAAAAAGCTCAAACATTCACAACCCGTTGTAGCATCAATGATTTGATCAATACGGGGGAGAGCAAAGGGTTCAGTCGGACAAGCCTTATTTAAGTCCGTGTAGTCCACACACATCCGCCAGGTGCCGTTATTCTTGAGGACAAGCACCGGGTTAGCCAACCACTCCGGGTGAAAAACTTCAATAATAAACCCGGCCGCTAAGAGCCGGGCGACCTCCTCTCCAATAGCTTTCCGTCTCTCCTCGTTAAAACACCAAAGAAACTGCCTGACCGGCTTATATTTCGGATCAATATTGAGAGTGTGCTTAGCGAGTTCCCTCGGTATACCCGGCATGTCAGAAGGTTTCCATGCAAAGATGTCCTGGTTCTCACGGATGAACTCGATGAGCGCGCTTTCCTATTTGGGATCCATATTGCTGCTGATGCTGAACTGCTTAGAAGGGTCACCCGGGGTAAAGTCAACAAGCTTTGTCTCGGCGGCTGATTTAAACTTCAATGCCGGGTCGTGCTCTATAGTTGGTTTCTTTAGGGAGGTCATATCCGCTGGGTCACATTATCTTGATAAAATTTGAGCTCTTCCGCCGCACAAGCCGACTCAGCATAAGCTGCGTCGCCTTCTTCACACTCCAACGGCACCTTCCGACTTCCATGTACAGTGATGGTGCCCTTGTGACCCGGCATCTTGAGCTGCAAATAAACATAACACAGCCGGGCCATGAACTTAGCATAAGCCGGCCGCCCGAACAGAGCATGATATGGGCTCCTGATTTTGACCACCTCAAACGTCAACTTCTTGGCTCTGGAGTCATATTCGTCTCCGAAGGCCACCTCCAGCTCAATCTTGCCAACTGGGTAAGCCGACTTACCAGGGACCACTCCATGGAAAACAATGTTGGACGTCCTTAGATTTTTATCAGTTAACCCCATGCGTTGAAAGGTCTCATAATAGAGGATATTGATGCTACTACCCCCGTCCATGAGTACCTTAGTGAATTTATATCCACCAACCTGAGGTGCTACCACCAAGGCCAACTGACCCGGATTATCGACTCGTGGAGGGTGATCTTCTCTGCTCCATTGATGGGCTGTTCTGACCACCTCAAGTAACGGGGAACTGCCGGCTCGACAGAATTCACGGCCCTCTTATGAACCTTTTGGTCACGTTTGCATAAGCTAGTGGTAAACACGTGGTACTGCCCACCATTCAACTGCTTTGGGTTGCTTTGATAACCCGACTGCTGCTGCTGCTGCTCTCCTTGACCAGACTATTGTTGATTATAGCCTCCTTGACGTCCCTGAAAGCCGGAACCTGAGCCGCCACCCGGGCCATGAAAACCGCCAGCCCCTGAACCGCCACCAGACCCATTATGTCCATCATAGGTGTTGGAATTCTTAAACGCCTTCATGATCTCACAATCTTTCACATGTGTGTGGCGGGCCGCTCCCCGGTGTCGTGTCTCGGGCAGGGCTCATTGAGTAGCTGTTCAAGAGATGGGCCTGACCCGCCGTATCGAGGCGGTTTACCTTTACGTCTCTGATTGTTACCTTGTGCATTGGCATTGGCCACAAACTCTGGGTTACCGTCCGCCTTACGCTTATTGCCTCCATGATTCATCGGGTTATGCTGCTGACCCTTTCCATTGCCGTTCTTCTTTCCCTTCCCGGTCTTTTCCTCATCAGACGCAGGATCCTTGGTACTATCAGAATCGACATATTTGACTAAAGCCACCATAAGCGTACCCATATCATTGCAATCACGCTTAAGGCACCCCAATTTCTGCCTTAGTGGCTCAAAACGGCAATTCTTCTCCAACATAGGACTGCAGAGCCAGCATCCATCTTGTCAGATGAATGTATTATCTCCTTGACCCAGCGTACCCAATGAGTCGTGGACTCACCTTCCTCCTTTTTACAATTTGTCAAGTCCACAATTGACATGGACTGCTTACAGGTGTCTTTGAAATTCTGGATGAAACGGGCTTTCAGTTCTGCCCATGAACCAATGGAATTGGGCGGCAAACCCTTCAACCAGGACCGAGTTGTTCCATCTAACTTCATGGTAAAGTACTTAGCCATCGCCGCATCACTGACTTCCAATAATTCCATAGCCATCTCATAACTTTCGATCCAAGCTCCGGGTTGCAAGTCGGCCGTGTAATTCGGCACCTTTCGAGGTCCCTTGAAGTCCTTGGGCAACCGCACATTACGCAAAGCCAGCACCAGGCAAGGAACACCACCAGTTGTAGTGGCTACTCCCGCCTCAACGGAAGTCATTGTATACTCTGGAAAATCTTGATGTGCCGTCTCTTGAGCCGCTAGCTGAGCCGCCAGCTGAGCCGCCCGCTCGTTCTCCTGACGTATTCGGTCTTGCACTGGATTATAGCCACTGGGCTGGTTACGGTGTTGGGCGTTGCTTGACAAAGCTTTAGACTCCATGTGCCTGCTGTAACTCGGGCTCCGGTTCTGGTGAGACGGCGCTAACCAAGGCGGGGGAGTTGAATGAATTCTGTCCCGGCTGTAAGAATAGGTCTCTTGCTGAGCTAAGGCCATCTGGAGAAGTTCTCTGACCCTCCGGGTTTCCACTGTCGCCGAGTCATCACCGTCCATGGGAAGAGCCACCAAACGTGTTGAAGCTGCGATTAAGTTCTCCATGGGGTTGAAAAAGTGACCCGGTGGAATCGGCACATAACGCGGCGGTGGCATGCTCACGTGAGGTGGTGCCATCTCCCGAGGCTGAGCCGGCCCTCCTGTTCCGGCTGTCATAAGCTGATTGGCCTCTGGCGGGTTACTTGGGCCGGCTCCGGGTGTAGCAAAAAGAACCCGAGGGTCGTAATTCGGAGGTAAACGGGACTGGGTTTTTTGATGTCTCCTCCTCATCACCTCATTGGATGCGTTCAAGATCATTGTGAGCTGGTAAGCTTCCAGCTGCAGCCGCTGTGCCCGGGCATCTAGAGCCGCTCGCTCCGTGGCTAATCTAGTGTCCTCGGCTGCCAAGGCCTCCTTGGCCTGAGCTATTTCCTGACGCACCCGTGCCACCTCCGCGTCATGCTCATCTTTATCTGCAGGAATAACTGTTGCGGTTAACAGGGTCGTAATCTTGTCCATGAGGTCTATCAGCACCTGAGCCGGTGGGCGCATGGGGCCGCCTACCCCGGCTGCTCCTAACCCAGACGTTACTGCTGCAGCAGCTGTAGAGTTTGAGCCGGACCGAGTCCCAGCCATGAAGACTCCTGCCCATCTTGGCGGCTCACAGGGGTCCGGAATAATGATGTCGTCGAAACAGCCCCCGAGCACGCCGTCTTGCACTTGGTACAACGAATCTGTTGAGCCGACGGACGAATCACCGTCTGAGATGACGGCCGTCTCAACCCTATCTTCAGATCCTTCAGAGAATTCATCTCCATGGATGCAGCCCACGAAGGCACGCTTCATAATAGGTTGAGTCCGGGTCTTCCTCGCACGCTGAGCCGTCTCGACGAGGTCGGTGCAGTTGTCCAGCTCAGGGCCCGGCTCACCGATCCGGCCGATGAAGATGTGGATTCCGCCGAAGGGGACCCGGTATCCGTACTCAATTGAGCCGGCGTCGGGACCCCAGCCTTCGTCGTCGATGTAGATCTTACCGTGACGACCCTTGGTCATCCGGCCCACTACGTATCCCTTGAGCCCTTTGAAGTTGCCCTTCAAGAACTCAAATCCACCGTGCGCTAGCCCCACGATGGGCACCAACTGTCGTGGAATTGTCACGTCAGATGTCCTCGTGAAAGGACTTAGTTGTGGAGCCATCGCAACTAGGAAGCTTGAAGGGGTTAATCGGGACAAGGGACACGAGAGGTTCTTATACTAGTTCGGCCCCTTACGGTGAAGGTTGGCCTACATCTAGTTGGGTTGGTATTGATGTTTTGATGACCAGGGAGCGAGATACGCTATGCCCGATTCTCGATGAGTTGTTTCTTGCCCTAAGCCGCCAGCAGGTCATCCCCTTATATACACGGGTTGACACCCTGTGGCTTACAGAGTCCCGGCCAGCTTATAAACAGTGTCCGGCTCGGTGACTAGTTAAGTCTACATTATAGTACAAGTCATGCCTTTATGGCGGTTTACTACAATGAGCCTTAAGCCGCCTGTGGGCCTTAAGCCCTTTACTGAACCGCCATCTTCATGCTTGATCTTGGGCTTCTTTCTGGTGAATCCTCTTTGCGTAACCCGGCCCCTCGTGGGCGGCTTACAAATAGTTATATCCCCAACACAACCTATTTAATAAACACATTTATAGTTATATCATGTCATCCTGTTTACATAGTCTCATATTTTGAATTATGTCTTTCCATCTTTTTTAGTTAGCCATCATAATGTGAAATTGTGTCATGCTATCCTGTTTAGTTAGCCATCATATATGTGAAATTGTGTCATGCTATTATGTTTGGTTAAACAACATAAATATGAATTATTTCATGCCCTCTTTTATTCCCCACTATCCATTGCACCTGTCTATCATACAATGTCTATACTTCCAATTACTTTTCTTGTTTATCAGCCATTTGAATTGTAGAGGGTGATGGCAGTATCTAAGGGAGTAACAACATGATCTTCAGAAAAGATAGTGCTACCAGTTGATGCAGATAGAACCATGGTTGTACTTGCCCAAGGACCAGATCCACCACACATAACCCAGACTCTTGTAGATTGTACCCCTACCCAGTTGGACAGAGAACCAGCTACACCCCTTCTAACCCCAACCCCGGCAGATAGTAACCCAGTTCCAGTTGACACAGCACCGTCTCCACCACACAGCACCCAAACACGAGCAGTTAGTAAGGGAACTGCAGTGCCCAAAGCACGAGGACCACCACTCCGAATCCCAACTCAACTCTTAAAGGAGAAGAAGATTTGTTCTCAGGTCAGGTTCTATAGCTATGGCTCATACTCCTTTGCTCTTGCATTACTGTATTTACTCATACCAACTATTTTCAAATTTGAAGGATGGAACTGAAACTCCAATGGCGCAATAGGTATGTTTTAAACCTGTTTCTTTAACTAGTTTGCTATTGTAACCTGCTCTGTGTTGATTTCAGTTTCAATTGAATAAACAGTTATGTTCTCATGCCATGCACATTACAAGTGTTGTTATTGCTCTATAGTTTCCCACACTTATAGTCTGTCTATTCTGCTTTGTCTTGAACAAATATTATTTGAACTGTGTCTCTATCTTGATTTGGCAACAAAAACTAGAATGATATAGACCATAAAGTGACCATGGTACATAGATATATGTTTGTTTCATGCTGCTATCATGTCCACTTTACTACTGAATTCATTTACCAAAATGAGTTTCATACACAACATGGTAAACCTGTGATGTGTCTGCTTGTTTCTCTTTTAGAATGCGGACAAAATATTGGAGAATAGTACCGCGTTATGCAATGGTAAAGGAAGTAATGCAGATAAGGTTCAAGATAGTGAGACATCCCTGTTGGTCTCCAAGAAAGTGGATGTAATATGTGTAATAGCCATGATATCCTAGCGTTAGTTGCTTGCTTATTTATTTCCTTGTTGCCTTGCTTATTTGTTTGCTTGTAGTCATTGCCGTTCTTTTTCCGTGATTTGCTAGTGGCTGCAATAACTTGTTTTTTAAAACTAGACCACAATAACCATGGGCTAATATTTACTGTAGTGACACTCGGCCTCCTACGAGCCGAAGAAACAGTGCGCCTTCTACGGGCCATAGAAACAACGGGCCTTCTACGGGTCGTAGAAACAATGGACCTTCTACGGGCCGTAGAAACAATGGGCCTTCTATGGGCCGTATCATCAATGGGCCTTCTAAGGGTTGTATCATCAATGGGCCTTATACAGGCCGTATGATCGATTGGCCAAACATGGGCCAAACAGACCGCATTATGGTCGTAAACGGGCTAGAGTTGGAATCGTCCGTTCATGGGCCGACCATAACGGGCCATCGTTAATAGGACGTATTTGATGATGCTATGAAAACGGCCCAACATATTAACGAACCACAAACGGGCCGACTGTAACCACGGGCTAAATTTGGCCCACAAGCAAAAAATGACAGTAATGGGCCGTAAGTAAACGAATGCTGGAAATGAGCCCAAGAATAAATGGGCTCTGAGAAGGCCGAAAGATAACATGGGCCGGAAATGGCCCAATGGAATAACGGTTTGTTAATGCGTATAAAGTGATACACTATTCATTACGGGCCAGTTTCACCACGGGCCGTTAATGGGTGTAAAGTGATACACTGTTCATTACGAGCCAGTTTCACCACGGGCCGTTAATAGGCCAAGAGTTACAAAGGGCCTCATATGGGCCAAAAGACGTCATGTGCCATACATGGGCCAGAAGTGAAAACAGGCTGGAATCATATTGGATGGCCCAGATGACGCTACTGGGCCTAATTCGGATAGGGTGTAACGGGCCTTGGGTTAGCGGGCTGTAAATGGGGTATATGCGAACAGGTCGTTAACAGGCTTTCCATGGGCCGGCCCGCCACCTTTTGACCAAGTCAAACGGGCCATCCTTTTCAATGGAATGGGCCTCTGTTGGGCCGTGTCACGTGTCGACGTATCATAGGCGCCTTCTGTCCAATGAGTGGATGACATCTGTCCCAACGATGAGCCGACACGTGTTTCCTCCAGCCAATGATGATTTCACATGTGGAAATTCCCCATTGGTCGGGGCTGTTAACGGGTTATCGGATCCAAAACCCGACCCGATAGCTTAACGGCGTTCCGTTACGGTGGATGCCACGTGTCGATCACCCTTGACAAAAGCACTTCTGTGACGCGCGATTTATCGTCATGGAAGTGGACACTTCCGTGATGATAATTTTGGTAATGTCATGGAACACTTCTATGACAGCACAGGTATGACTATCTTGATTCTGTCATAAAATCGTCATGGATGTACATGCATGACAAAAAACGCGACCTACTGTGACAAACACGTATCATCACGGAAGTGTATTTTTTTGTAGTGATTGTTAGTATAGGGAAACATCAACCGTAGCACATAACAAAATTTGTTACCTCGAGGGGAAACTAACACAACTCTAGCCCCCGAGCCTTCCAACTACCTGGACCCATCAAAGTGAATAGTCCAATATGTGTTGTCCAGCTTTTCTTCAGGCATCTGCAGCTTTGTACAATCGTTGATAAAGTCCACCAGTGTTTGAGATTTGATAGCAGTGCATGGCACATACTTCAAACCATGAGGCCCAAGTTCAATGGCCCATTTGGCGACTCGTCCTGTGGCTTCTCTATTTTGAATGATATCTCCCAAAGGAGCAGAACTGACCACAGTGATGGGATGACACAGGAAATATTGCTTAAGCTTCCGTCTTGCCATGAACACCCCATAAACGAGCTTCTGCCAATGTGGATACCTTTGCTTGGACTCAATAAGTACCTCACTGATGTAGTAAACCGGCCGTTGAACCTGATGTTCCTTACTAGCCTCCTTGCGCTCCACCACAATGGCCACACTGACGGCACGTGTGTTAGCAGCCACATATAACAATAATGGATCCTTATCAATGGGAGCAGCAAGGACTGGCGGCTCAACTAGCTCTCTCTTCAAATCTTCAAAGGCAGTGTTGGCAGCATCACTACAGACAAAGTCATCTGTCTTCTTCATCATCTGATACAGCAGTATGGCCTTCTCACCTAACTGTCTTATGAACCGGCTTAAAGCGGCAATACGACCCGCCAAACGTTGAACATCATTGATACACGCCGGCTTAGCCGAAGAAGTGATTGCCTTGATCTTCTCCGGGTTAGCCTCAATGCCTCTGTTAGAAACTAGAAAACCCCAAAGCTTGCTTGCTCGCGCACCAAAAACGCACTTGGCCGGGTTAAGCATCATCTTGTAGACCCGGAGATTATCAAAGGTTTCCTTCAAATCATCTATCAAGGTCTCCTTCTCTCTGGACTTTACCACAATGTCGTCCACATAAGCATGAACATTGCGCCAATCTGATTGTGAAGACAGCTCTGCACACATCGTTGATAAGTCGCCTGGACACTCTTAAGCCCAAAAGGCATAGACACATAACAGAACGCTCCAAATGGAGTAATAAAAGCCGTCTTCTCCTGGTCCTTAACTGCCATCTTGATCTGATGATAACCAGAATAAGCATCCAAAAAGCTCAAACGCTCACAACCCGCCGTAGCATCAATGATTTGATCAATACGAGGGAGAGCGAAGGGATTAGTCGGACAAGCCTTGTTTAAATACATGTAATCCACACACATACGCCAGGTGTCGTTCTTCTTAAGCACAAGCACCGGGTTAGCCAACCACTCTGGATGAAAAACTTCAACAATGAACCCAGCCGCCAAGAGCCGAGCCACTTCCTCACAAATGTCCTTACGCCTCTCCTCACTGAACCACCGAAGAAACTGCTTGACTGGCTTAAATTTTGGATCAATAATGAGAGTGTGCTCAGCGAGTTCTCTCGGTACACCCGGCATGTCAGAAGGCTTCCATGCAAAGATGTCCCAGTTCTCACGGATGAACTCGATGAGCGTGCTTTCCTATTTGGGATCCAGATTAGCACTGATACTGAACTGCTTAGATGAGTCGCCTGGAACAAAATCAATAAGCTTGGTGTCATCGGCCGACTTAAACTTCATCACCGGCTCATGTTCTGTGGTTGGCTTATTTAAAGACATCATGTCCGTCGGGTCAACATTGTCCTTGTAAAACTTCGACTCCTCTGTTGCACAAACAGATTTAGCGTAAGTAGCATTGCCTTCCTCACATTCCAAGGCTATCTTCCGACTCCTGTGCACTGTGATGGTGCCCTTATGACCTGGCATCTTGAGCTGCAGATAAACATAACATGGTCGTGCCATGAACTTGGCATAAGTCAGTCGTCCAAATAGGACGTGATATGGGCTCTTGATTTTAACCACCTCAAAAGTTAACTTCTCAGCCCTAGAATCATGCGCATCACCAAATGCCACTTCCAGTTCAATCTTACCCACTAGGTACGCTGACTTACCAGGCACCACTCCATGGAAAATAGTGTTGGATGTCTTAAGATTTTTATCAGTCAACCCCATGCGACGGAAAGTCTCATAATAGAGGATGTTGATGATGTTGCCTCCATCCATGAGCACCTTAGTGAATTTATATCCACCAACCTGAGGTGCCACCACCAAGACCAAGTGACCCGGATTGTCACCCCGGGGGGTGATCTTCCCTACTCCATAGGATAGGATGCTTACACCATCTCAAATAACGAGGAACTGCCGGCTCAACAGCATTCACAGCCCTCTTATGAAGCTTCTGATCCCGTTTGCACAAACTGGTGGTAAACACATGATACTGTCCACTATTCAGCTGCTTTGGATTACTCTGATATCCAAATTGCTGCTGCTGCTGACCTCCCTGGCCAGATTGCTGATTATAACCACCTTGATTACCTTGAGAACCTTGAAAATTGGAATTTGAACCGCCGCCTGAGCCATGAAAATCGCCGCCACCTGAGCCGCCGCCTGGCCCATGATGGTTGTCAAATATCTTAGAGTTATTGAAAGCCTTCATGATCGTACAATCCTTCCACAGGTGAGTGTCCGGTTTTTGCTGAGTACCGTGCCTTGGACAGGGCTCATTTAGCAACTTCTCAAGAGTGGGACTTCACCCACCGGACCGAGGAGGTGGTCTCCCCTTACGTCGTTGGTTGTTTCCCTGCGCATTGGTGTTAGCCACAAACTCTGAGCTACCATCAGCCTTACGTTTATTATTACCTCCTTGATTTGCCGGATTATGCTGAGGACTCTTGGCGTTGTCGTTCTTCTTTCCCTTCCCTGTCTTCCCATCGTCAGACCCGGGATCCTTGGTACTATCAGAGTCGGAGTATTTGACTAGAGCCGCCATCAGCTGGCCCATGTCATTACAATCGCGCTTGAGCCGCCCCAGCTTCATTTTCAGAGGCGTAAAATGGCAATTTTCTCCAACATTAAGACTGCAGAGCCGGCATCCATCTTATCAGACGAATGTATTATGGCCTTGACACGGCGTACCCAATGGGTCGCGGACTCGTCTTCCTCTTGCTTGCAATTAGTCAAATCCACAATTGACATGGGCTGCTTCCATGTATCTTTGAAGTTCTGAATAAACCGGGCCTTTAACTCTGCCCATGAACCAATGGAGTTAGGTGGCAGCCCCTTCAACCAATTGCGGATCGTTCCATCCAACTTCATGGTGAAGTACTTGGCCATTGCAGCATCACTGACTTCCAGTAGCTCCATGGCCATCTCATAGCTTTCAATCCATGCCCCAGGATGTAAGGCGGCAGTGTAATTAGGCACCTTTCGATGCCCCTTGAAATCCTTGGGCAAACGCTCATTACAAAGAGCCGGCACCAAACAAGGGACACCTCCAATCCTAGTAGTCACACTTGCCTCGATAGAAGTAGTCGGATAAACCGGAAACGACTGGTAAGCCGCCTGCTGAGTCGCCTGCTCAGTCGCCTACTGAGCCACCCGCTCAGCCTCTTGACGTACCCTGTCCTGATCGACCAAATTAGGAACTCCATCACGCACCGGGTCATGCCCGCCCTGCTGGTCACGGCATCGGGCGTTGCTTGAAACGACTGCCGAATCCATGTGCCTGCTGTAACTCGGGCTCTGGCTTGGGTGAGGGGTCGAATGAATCCTGTCTCGGCTATAAGAGTATGGCTCCTGCTGCGCCAAAGCCGTCTGAAGAAGTTCTCTGACCCTTCGTGTTTCCACCATCGTCGGAGAGTCGCCATCCACCGGGAGAGCCGCCAATTGCGCCGCTGTAGCGATCATGTTCTCCAGAGGGTTAGAATAATGACCCAGTGGTGTTGGTACATAGTGAGGTGGTGTAGTATTTGGACGAGGGGGTTCCGTCACACGTGGCTGAACTGGCATCCCAGCCCCGGGCGTTGCAACCCAGTTTACCTCCGACGGGATACTGGGCCCTGCATCGGGTGTACGGAAGAGGTTTTGAGGATCATAAACCGGAGGCAGACATGATTGAGTCTTCTGGTACCTTCTCCTCATGACCTCATGTCGTCAGCTGGAAAGTCTGCGACTGAATCTGCTAAGCTTGAGCATCCAGAGCCGCCCGCTCTGCGATCATCCTGACGTCCTCTGCCGCCAGGTCTTCCTTAGCTTGCACTATATCCTGCTTTAACTACGCCACTTCCAGATCATGTTGAGCTTGATCCTCCGGGTTGACCATGGTGGTTAATAGAGCTGTCATCTTATCCATGAGATCCATCAGCACCTGAGCCAGCGGGCGCGCAGGGCCTCCTGCCCCGGCTGCCGCTGACCCAGAGGTTATAAGTGTCACAGCCATAGAATTTTGAACGGGTTGCATGCCAGCCATGAAGATCCCAACTCTGCTCGGCGTCTCAAAGGGGTCCGGTATACTACTGCCATCGGAACAGCCCCCAAGCCCGCCATCTTGCAGTTGATACAACAATCCTTCTCACCCGTGGACGACTCACCGCCATAGTAGATGGTCGTCTCACCGCCAGACACAGATCCTTCAAAGAGTTCCCCCCCATGGATGCATCCCATGAAGGCACGCTTCATGACAAGCTGAGCTCGGGCGGGTCTCGCACGCTGAGCCGTCTCAACGATGTCGATGCAGATGTCTGGCTCAAGGCCCGGCTCGCCGATCTTACCGATGAAGACGTGGATTCCACCTAAGGGGACCCGGTACCCGTACTCAATTGAGCCATCGTTGGGGCCTCAGCCTGCACCGTCGATGTAGAGCTTGCCGTGATGACTCTTGGTCATCTGGCCCACAGCGTATCCCTTGAGCCCTTTGAAGCTGCCCTTCAAGAACTCAAATCCACCGTGGGCGCCAACTGTCGTGGAATTGTCACGTCAGATGTCCTAGTGAAAGGACTTAGTCATGGAGCCATCGCAACTAGGAAGCTTAAAGGGGTTAATTGGGATAAAGGACATGGGGTTTATACTAGTTCGGCCCCTTACGGTGAAGGTAAAAGATTACGATCCAGTTTTGAGTGGGATTGCTTACGTCTCGATTACCAGGGAGCGAATCCGCTTGACCTAGCTCTCGATCTGATGTTACTTGCCCTGAACCACCACCGGGTCGTCCCTTTATATACAGAGGTCGACACCCAGCGGCTCTCAGAGTCCCGGCCAGCTCATAAACAGTGTCTGGCTTGGTCTCTCTCTATTCCTGCCTTACAATACAAGTTACATACATATGGTGGTTTATCTCTACGGGCCTTAAATCGCCTTTGGGCTTTGGGCCCTTAACTGAACTGCCATCTTCAAGTGTCGTCTTGGGCTTCATAATCTGAGTCGCCATAGGTATAACCCGGCCCCTCCTGGGCGGGTCATACTTAATAGTTATATCCCCAACAAGCATGGTATTTGCTTTGGTTCTAAAATTAGTCCTAGTATGATGGGCATCCAAGTTGGGTATAATAAAAACTATCATATAGAGTGCATTGAATACTATGATCAATTTGATATTTGATAATTGTTTTGAGATATAAAGGTGGTAATATTAGAGTCATGCTAGTTGGGTAATTATGAAATTGAGAAATACTTGTGTTAAAGTTGGCAAGTCCCGTAGCATGCACGTATGGTAAACACTGTGTGACAAATTTGTTGCATGGGGTGTTCTTTGATTGCCTTCCTAATGAGTGGAGGTCGGGATCGCGCGATGGTTAACTCCTACCAACCCTTCCCCTAGGAGCATGCATTGTAGTACTTTGCTTCGAGGGCTAATAAACTTTTGCAATAAGTATATTAGTTCTTTATGACTAATGTGAGTCCATGGATTATACGCACTCTTACCCTTCCATAATTTGCTAGCCTCTACGGTACCGTGCATTGCCCTTTCTCACCTTGAGAGTTGGTGCAAACTTCGCCAGTGCATCCAAACCCCGTGATACGATACGCTCTATTACACATAAACCTCCTTATACCTTCCTCAAAACAGCCACCATACCTACCTATTATGGCATTTCCATAGCCATTCCAAGATATATTGCCATGCAACTTTCCACCGTTCCGTTTAGTATGACACACTCCATCATTGTCATATTGCTTTTGCATGATCATGTAGTTGACGTCGTATTTGTGGCAAAGCCACCTTTATAATTCTTTCATACATGTCGCTCTTGATTCATTGCATATCACGGTACACCGCCGGAGGCATTCACATAGAGTCATATTTTGTTATAAGTATTGAGTTGTAATTCTTGAGTTGTAAGTAAATAAAAGTGTGATGATCTTCATTATTAGAGCATTGTCCCAAGTGAGGAAAGGATGACGGAGACTATGATTCCCCCACAAGTCGGGAAGAGACTTCAGACTTTATGAAAAATAAAAGAGGCCAAAGAAGCCCAAATAAAAAAAGAGGCCAAAGAAGCCCACCAAAATAAGAAAAAAAAAGAAAGAAAAAATGAGAGAAAAAGAGAGAAGGGACAATGTTACTATCCTTTTTCCACACTTGTGCTTCAAAGTAGCACCATGATCTTCATGATAGAGAGTCTCCTATGTTATCACTTTCATATACTAGTGGGAATTTTTCATTATAGAACTTGGCCTGTATATTCCAATGATGGGCTTCCTCAAAATGCCCTAGGTCTTTGTGAGCAGGCAAGTTGGATGCACACCCACTTAGTTTCCTTTTTGAGCTTTCATACATTTATAGCTCTGGTGCATCCGTTGCATGGCAATCCCTACTCACTCACATTGATATCTATTAATGGGCATCTCCATAGCCCGTTGATACGCCTAGTTAATGTGAGACTTTCTCCTTTTTGTCTTCTCCACACAACCTCCATCATCATATTCTATTCCACCCATAGTGCTATATCCATGGCTTACGCTCATGTATTGCGTGAGAGTTGAAAAAGTTGAAGCGCGTTAAAAAGTATTAACCAATTGCTTGGCTGAAACCGGGGTTGTGCATGATGGGAGTATTTTGTGTGACGAAAATGAAGCATAGCCTAACTATATGATTTTGTAGGGATAAGCTTTCTTTGGCTATGTTATTTTGATAAGACATGATTACTTGGTAGTATGCTCGAAGTATTACTATTTTTATGTCAACAATAAACTTTTATCTTGAATCATTTGGATCTGAACATTCATGCCACAATAAAGAAAATTACATTGAGAAAAATGCAAGGTAGCATCCCACATCAAAAATTTTGTTTTTATCATTTACCTACTCGAGGACAAGCAGGAATTAAGCTTGGGGATGCTTGATACGTCTCCAACGTATCTATAATTTTTGATTGTTCCATGCTATTATATTACCTGTTTTGGATGTTTATGGGCTTTACTAAGCACTTTTATATTATTTTTGGGACTAACCTATTAACTGGAGGCCCAGCCCAAATTGCTTTTTTTTGCCTATTTCAGTGTTCTGCGGAAAAGGAATATCAAACGGAGTCCAAACGGAATGAGACCTTTGGGAGAGTTATTTATGGAACAAACGCAATCCAGGAGACTTGGAGTGGACGTCAAGGAACAAATGAGAAAGCCACGAGGCAGGGAGGCGCGCCCTAGGGGGGGTGGGTGTGCCCCCCACCCTCGTTGGCCCCTCGTGGCTCCCCTGATAGACTTCCTTCGCCTATATATATTCACATACCCTGAAAACATCCGGGAGCACCACGAAAGCCTATTTCCACCGCCGCAACCTTCTGTACCCGTGAGATCCCATCTTGGGGCCTTTTCTGGCGCTCCGCCGGAGGGGGAATCAATCACGGAGGTCTTCTACATCAACACCATAGCCTCTCTAATGAGTTGTGAGTAGTTTACCACAGACCTTCAGGTCCATAGTTATTAGCTAGATGGCTTCTTCTCTCTCTTTGATTCTCAATACAAAGTTCTCCTCGGTCTTCTTGGAGATCTATTCGATGTAACTCTTTTTGCGGTGTGTTTGTCGAGATCCAATGAATTGTGGGTTTATGATCAAGTTTATCTATGAGAAATATTTGAATCTCCTCTGAATTCTTTTATGTATGATTCGTTATCTTTGCAAGTCTGTTCGAGTTACCAGTTCGGTTTAGCCTACTAGATTGATCTTTCTTGCAATGAGAGAAGTGCTTAGCTTTGGGTTCAATCTTGTGGTGTCCTTTCCCAGTGACAGCAGGGGCAGCAAGGCACGTATTGTATTGTTTCCATTGAGGATAAAAAGATGGGGTTTATATCATATTGCTTGAGTTTATCCCTCTACATCATGTCATCTTGCCTAATGCGTTACTCTGTTCTTATGAACTTAATACTCTAGATGCACGCTGGATAGCAGTCGATGTGTGGAGTAATAGTAGTAGATGCAGAATTGTTTTGATCTACTTGTCGCAGACGTGATGCCTATATACATGATCATGCCTAGATATTCTCATAACTATGCACTTTTCTATGAATTGCTCGATGGTAATTTGTTCACCCACCGTAATACTTATGCTATCTTGAGAGAAGCCACTAGTGAAACCTATGGCCCTTGGGTCTATTTTCCATCATATAAGTTTCCGATCTATTTTATTTTGCAATCTTTACTTTCCAATCTATATCATAAAAATACCAAAAATATTTATCTTATTATTATCTCTATCAGATCTCACTTTCGCAAGTGGCCACGAAGGGATTGACAACCCCTTTATCATGTTGGTTCCGAGGTTCTTATTTGTTTGTGTAGGTATGAGGGATTTGTGTGTAGCCTCCTACTGGATTGATACCTTGGTTCTCAAAAACTGAGGAAAATAATTACGCTATTTTGCTGCATCACCCTTTCCTCTTCAAGGGAAAACCAATGCATGCTCAAGAGGTAGCACCACCATGTTCCGTCTGGTGAACCCTGGCTCGTGTATCTCAGATCTAGCTTGAAATCGATCCCAAACTTCACTGCAAATTTGAGTGTTTTTGTCACATCCCCACCAATGTTGGTGTCGACGGACAACAGACAAGTGGCCTCGGGTCTCACTCTGCAGAGTCAAAGGGTGTAAGTGTGGTGGTGTGCCGGGTCCAGCTGGTAGCGTGTACTGTGTGGTTATATTGTAGCTACAGAAACTCTAGAGTGGTTATGGAATGAAATGAATAGCATCTGAATCTCACATCTCTGTGTTCTTCTTCTTCTCCCCCTGGTTCTCCCTTTTCTCCCCATGTTCTTCCCTCATCCCCTCTCAAACCCTAGCTATTGATTTGTGAGACTAACCCAGGGCCTCAAAATTGGTATTAGCAGCCTCGAATCCGTGTTCGCTGCGCTCACATCCTCTTGATTCGGCGGTAAAATTCTACCACGCTGCAAATTCGCGCAAAATCCCAAGTGGGGTTCGCTGAACTCGGAGCGGGTCGCAACAGTGCCGTCGAAGCAACCGCTGCTGTCGATGCAGACCAATTTGGTTCTCACAGCCATGGGGGAAAACACAGAGACCATCCAGGCGGCGCTTACCTCTGTGCTCACCAAGCTTGAGGCGATGGATCTGCGGATCTCGAATTTGTGTAAACAGCTGGAAGATACGTAGGAGCACGTCGATGCATTCCGTCATTGGCAAGTAGGGTTCGGCATCGTACCGATGGATCGGGAGTCACTGAGCAAGGTGCACCACCTACTTCTCGCCTTGCCCCTCGGCTCGTGAACCTTCAGCCGCCCTTGCTCGAGAACACGAGCGACGGTCAGGTGTTTATCACAGCACCAACTTCCCCTACGGAGCAGCTGCCGCCTCAGGCACCAGCGCTGGCACCTCGTCAGGATCATCACTTAGTCCGCGAGCATGCCCCTGAGCAACATAGGGAGTTTGCACCGGAACGAGATCGAGCTCATTTCGTCAAGCCACCCAAGCACCATTTTCCTCGTTTCAATGGTGAGAATCTTAGGCTGTGGATCGATTTGGCCTGCACTTACTTTGATATGTATCAAGTGCCTGTGCATCAGTGGGTGTCAACTGCTACATTGTATCTCGATGGACATGCGGTGTTGTGGTGGCAAGCGTTCAAACATCATCACTGTCTATGGTCGTGGGACGATTTTGCTTTGGAAATTGAATCAGAATTTGGGCAAGGAGAGTTTGAAACACATATGATACATCTCTTATAGCTGAAACATACCAGTACAGTGACAAAGTATAAGGCTGTGTTTGAGACTGCTATGTATCATTTGATAGCTTTGGATCCTTCTTTGAACTCCAGGTTTTTCATATCTCGGTTTGTTCTAGGATTGAAGGATGAGATCAGGGCTATTGTTCTATTACAAGCACCTACGAGTGTCACTCGAGCAGTGTGTTTGGCCAAGATTCAGGAGGAGGAAATGGAATTGCAGTGACCACGGTCCTAATTTCCTCGTCAGACTCAACAACAGCCAACTCAATCTGCCAGTGCTTCAGTTCCACTCGTTCCCAGAAAGAACACGGACGACTTTGGTCGTGAGCGAAAATTATGGGATTTCCGACGAGCCAATGGTCTATGTTTTCGTTGTGGTGATAAGTACAACAAGGAGCATCAGTGCAAGAAACTGATACAGTTACTGACAACACAGTTCGGTGAATTCAGTGAGGTTTTAACTGAAGATGAAGTACAGGCTTTGGATTTACTAACTAAACCTGCAAACCTGGAGTGCTGTCAGATTTCGGCCCATGCTGTTTCAGGAGCCGACGATACAGAAACCATTCGCATAAGAGCATTGGTGGGCAACCAAGTCATGTTAGCACTCATGGACTCGGGCAGTAGTCACAGTTTCATGGATGAAAATTTTTCCAAGCATGCTTCATTGGATTTAGTTGCTATGCCAACAGTGAAAGTCATAGTTGCAAATGGTCAAGCTATGGAATCCAAGTTTCAAACCCCTAATCTGACTTGGTGGGCACAAGGCCACACTTTTGTGACACTAATGAGAGTGCTACAACTGGGGGCCTATGATGTAGTGCTGGGAATGGACTGGCTTAAATGTCATGGTCCGATGACTTGTGATAGGGAGGGCAAATCCTTACAATTTGCACATGGTGATGCTATTATTTCCCTTCAAGGTGTTCAGCATGTTTCTACTCTGCAATTGCAAGCCATATCAATAGAGAAATTGGACAAAGCTTTGCATGGCAATGATATTTGGGCTATGGCCATGGTTGATCCTTCTTCAGGTAATGTTGTTTCTACGCCTGGCTCATATCCAGAAGATTTGACTACAATGTTAACAGAATTCTGGGATGTGTTTGAAACTCCAACTGGCCTGCCTCCACATCAAGTGTATGATCATGCGATCACCTTGGAAGTGGGTCATAACCCTCTTAACTCTTGCCCTTACCAATATTCGCCACAACAGAAGGATGAGATTGAATGACAAGTGGCAGAGATGATCAAGGCAGGGATTGTGAAACCAAGTATGAGCTCGTATGCATCACTAGTACTTCTAGTTAAGAAAAAAGATGGTAGCTGGCGTTTCTGCATGGATTACCGCAATCTCAACGCCATCACTATGAAGAACAAATTTCCTCCTCCTATGGTCGATGAATTACTCGATGAATTGGCAGGATCAAAAAATTTCTCCAAGCTTGACCACAGGGCAGGTTATCATTAAATCTGTATGCATGAACCAGATGAGGAGAAGACTACATTCAAGACACATTCAGGACACTTCCAATTTTGTGTTATGCCATTTGGGGTTACCAATGGACACCAACATTTTAGTGCTTAATGAACATCATTTTTGCTCCAGCTAATCGCAAGTATGTCATCATGTTTCTGGACGACATTCTAGTGTTCAGTACCACTTGGGAGGAACATTTGGAGCATCTCCGCTCGATACTGCAGACCTTGCGTGAGCATCAGTTGTTTGTGAAGCTTTCCAAATGCTCTTTTGCTCAGACTGAAATCCGATATTTGGGTCATGTGATTTCTTCCGAAGGAGTGCTACAGATCCAAAGAAGACTATGGCAATGGAATAGTGGCCTCAACCTACCAACGCTACTGAATTGCGTGGGTTCCTTGGGTTGACCAGGTACCACCGCAAGTTTGTCCAAAATTATGGTACTCTGGCCAAGCCCTTGACTCAATTGCTGACCAAGAAGGGTTTTGCTTGGACAGAACAAGCCACTGTAGCTTTGTAGAAATTGAAAACAGCTATGACTAGTACTCATGTATTAGCTCTACCGAATTTCAGTCAATCTTTTGATGTCGAAACGGATGCTTCTGTTACAGGAATTGGAGCCATACTTTCACAGAATAACCATCCTATTGCTTATCTGAGCAGGGCTTTGGGTGTGTCCAATAAAAAGTTGTCTGTCTATGAGAAAGAATTCTTGGTTTTCATTATGGCCATTGATAACTGGCGCCCTTACCTTTAGAGGGATATCTTCACTATCATTACAGACCATCGAATCCTCTGTCATTTATAGGACCAATAACTCATTACTGATCTTCAGCGCAAGGCCATGGCTAAGATGGTGGGCCTTCAATTTCAGTTTAAATATCACAAAGGCTCGGAGAACAACGCCGCAGATGCATTATCTCGTGTGGGTCATTTGTACACAATCACAGCAGTCTTGACTTGCTAACCAATGTGGATGCAGGAGGTTATGTATTCCTACCAAACTGATCAATCCGCTCTGGACCAATTGGCTCGTCTTGTAGTGCATAGTCCTGATGAACATGGTTATTCACTTGATCAAGGACTGATTAAATATCAAGGACGATTGTGTCTTGGTAATAATTTTGCACTGCAAACAAAACTTATTAGTGCTTTGCATTCAAGCACTATCGGGGGTCATTCAGGCGTCAGGGCCACTTATTACCGCGTGTCCAAATTATTCCAATGGTCTGGCATGAAACAACAAGTCGAGGACTGGGTGAAGCAGTGTCAAGTGTGTCAGCAAGCAAAACACGAGCGCATGCATCTGGGTGGTCTGTTGCAGCCCTTGCTAGTGCCTACGCGTCCTTGGAAGGACATTACCATGGATTTCATAGATGGGCTTCCGCAGAAGGATTTGAGGTAATCCTAGTGGTGGTCGATCGACTCACTAAATATGCTCACTTCTTTCCTCTGAAACACCCCTATACAGCTCAGTTCGTAGCCACGGTTTTCATTGATAATGTGGTTTGTGTTCATGGAGTTCCAACATCAATTATTTCCGACCGGGATAAGGTGTTTACCAGTTCTTTTTGGAGGAAGCTCTTCAAGGAGATAGGCACCAAGTTATGCTACTCGACGACCTATCATCCCCAAACAGATGGGCAAACAGAGCGTGTTAACCAATGCTTAGAAAAGTATCTACGTTGTGCCATTCATGACAGCCCGGCAAGGTGCACTACAAAAAAAGACACATCCGTGACATTTTGGGCCGAACGAATTTTTTTCTGTCATACTTATGACACTTCTATGATGATAATTGTGACAAAACCCTGTATCATCATAGATGTGGTGGGGTCCTAATTCTATGAAAAAATCATGACAAAAAATGGGCTTTTCGTCCTAGGCGGGCCGGAGACGCAGCTGCATGACATTTTTTGGGCCGTCCATGACGGAAAATATCTGGGTGTTCCCGGTTACGATGGGTGGTCAGGACCGAGCGATGCGCGTTTATCTCGTACACGCACACGCGTGGGTGTGAGGCGTTGGGATCTAACTGAACCCGAGCGAGGCGTTGGGCTCTAACTGAACCCGAGCGATTGCACTGCAGGCTACGCGTTACTGAACCCGAGCGATCGATCGATGGCTGTTAACTGAACCCGATCGAGTGATTCCTTCTCTACTGCTGCTAACTGAAGCCGATCGATGCTGCCTGTGGATGAACAATGAGCGTTGCTGGGGGGTTTGGATGCACAGTTCCTGGTGGGGGTGGATGAACAGGACCTCGTGGTGTTGCCTCTAGATGAACAGGACCCCAATCGATCGAGCCGGTTGGGGCTGGATGAACAGGACCCCGTGGAGGGCAAGATGAACAGGACCACCCCATGGAGGGCTGGATGAACAGTAGATGGTGGAAGGCTGGATGAACAGTAGCCCGTGTAGGGGTGGTTGAACATGAGCCCGTGGAGAGGGCTGGTTGAATAGTAGCCAGTGGAGTAGCGCGTGGTGGAGGCTGGATGAACAGGAGCCCGTGGATGAACAGTCGCAGGTGGAGGCTGGAGGAGGTCGATGGTGGATGAACAGTAGCCCGTGGAGGCTGGAGGGGGTCGACGGTGGAGATGAACAGTATCCCGTGGAGTCCCGTTTTGCGGTACGCCACACCCCTCCCGATGAACAGGACCCCCGTTTCGACCATAGCGCTCCAACACAAGTTCGTTTCCTCCGTTTTGCGGTACGCCACACCCCTCCCGATAAACAGGACCCCCGTTTCGACCGTAGGAGGTCCGTTTCCTCCGTTTTGCGGTACGCCAGACCCCTCCCAATGAACATGATCCCGTTTCAAACATGGTCGGTCGAACACAAGGCCGTTTCCTCCATTCTGCGGTACGCCAGGCCTCGTTTCCATCGGTTGTTCCGTCCAAGCCGGTTGGCTCCCACGCGTTCCGTTGCCTCCTGATGAACATGACGCATACCGTTACCTCCCCATGAACACGAGGAGACGCAGTTTCTCCATTCTGACCCAGCCATGTACAGGAGCCCTGGCCGTACATACGCGCGAGTAGGCGTTTGAGACCCCGCCTATATGTACGTATGTGGTCGTATTTACTTTCTTGCACCCTCGCCGTTGTATGTACGTGTACATGCTACGTGCGCGTCTCTACTACGACATGTGCGCGCCTCTACATCGACCAGTATGTACGTACACGTTCGCAACCAGAATGACAACGCTACATACGCTTCGACCAGGTGGGTCCCGACTGTCAGGCACTTCCTTGCAGGCAAAGATGTAGCTGGTGGGTCCCAGCAGTCAGGGGGACGAATCGTTTTTTTGCCCAGACGCACTTCCTTGCACGCGAAGATGTAGCTGGTGGGTCCCAGCAGTCAGGGGGAAACATTTTTTCACGGAATACGGTGGCCCGTTTGGTGGGTCCCCGCTGTCAGGTGGACGAATAATTATTTTGCGCAAAATAAGGAGGAACTTCCTTGCTGCGGCCGTGCACCCAGCTGTCAGCCTCTCCACGTACTGTCCACGTCCGATGGCAGCCGTTCCTTGACCATGTTGACCACGCCACGCCGAGAGCACTAGGGCGATGGCGACGGCGAGGCCTAGGAAGGGGACGACGCGGAGCCGGGGAAGACGCGGCAGTGGATGCCCATGCGTAGAGGAGTATGAGGGTTCACTGGTTCGCTGCGGTGTGAGGCTGCCGTCGCCGCAGAATAACAGGGGGTGTGGGTGAGTAGAGGGATGGCCTGGCCAGCGGTGGGACTAGTAGGGGCGGTGAGGCCTCCACCGCATCGCAGCCAGCCACGGGAGGCAGGAGCATGAGGCACGACCGACACTGGTTTGGGCGGCTGGAGCAAGAAGACCAGAGGTTGAAGAAGACTATGGCCGTTGGATGGACATCGTACGGTCACTGGAGCTAGAATCATGCATATTGACTAAGTTGACAAAGCCCTCCGTCCCCGTCAACTTAGTAGGCCCACAAGTCAGCCTGCCACTATACTGGGTCCCAGCTAGCAGGGGGAGTATTCATTTTTTTGTGCGTAATAAGGAGGCACTTCCTTGCGTGCGAAGATATAGTTGGTGGGTCCAAGCTATCAGCGGCGGTAACGTTTTTTCGCGAAATACAGAGGCCCTTTCGGTGGGTCCCAGATGTTAGGTGGAGGAATCATTATTTTGCACATAATAAGGAGGCATTTCCTTGCGTGCGGCCATGGACCCAGCTGTCAGCCTCTCCACGTACAGTCCACTTCAGATGCATGTCGGTCATTGACCATGTTGACCAGGCCACGCCGAGAGCACCAGGGCGGTGGACAATGGTGAGGCCTAGGAAGGGAACGACACGGAGGCAGGGAAGACTCGGTAGTTGTTTCCCACGCAGAGGGGAGTACGACTGTACGAGGGTTTACTGGCTTGTCTGCCGTTGTCGGAGAATAACAGCAGGTGTGGGTGAGTAGAGGGATGGCTAGGCCAGCGATGGGAGTATGATGGGGTGGTGAGGCCTGCGCGGCAGCACAGCCGGTTGCGGGGAGGAGGGAGCAGGCAGTCCCGCCGGCGCTTGTTTGAGCGGCTGAAGCAGGAAGAGCAGAGATTGAAGAAGCACGACGTCGTTGGATGGAAATCCAATGGGCACTGCTTGTGCATCAACCTTTTTTTAGGAAAGCCTCAAATATGTGGAAAACAGCATACATCCCATCCGCCATTACTTCTAATATTTTACAGCCCATTTGCTAATTCTTAAGGGTTTTTTTGGAGCCCATATTCTTCTTGTTAGCATTACAGCCCATATTGTGGCCACGGTTAAAAAATTATACGAAATTTTGCATATTTCGGTGCGGTCCGAACTGTTTGTAATCCCGAAATTTCGAGTCACATTCAAACTGATTTTAAAAATAAATGTATATCAATATAAAATCCAACACATTGTCCACGCATAAAAATCAATGCAATTTAAAATCTCGAAATGAAAAAAAGAAATTTGAAACTAATTGTCGGTTTGATGTGTTTTAAAAATGTACAACCCATTTCTCATTACTGATAGGCCATTTTCTCGGCCAGCCGAATGAAGCTCTCCTTGTCTTGAAAGATTTGCAGCCCAACAGGCCTGACAAAGCGACTTACTTGGCAAATCACAAAAAAATTGGGATGTGGCCGTGGACCCACCTGCGGCCGTGGACCCAGCTGTCAGCCTCTCCACGTACAGTACTCTTCCGATGGAAGTCAGTCGTTGACCACATTGACCACGCCGCGCCGAGAGCACCAAGGCGGTGGACGATGGCGAGGCCTTGGAAGGGGACAACGCGGAGCCGGGGAAGAAGCGGCAGTGGATGCCCACACGGAGAGGAGTACGAGGGTTCACTGGTTCGGCTGCGGCATGAGGATGCCATCGCTGCAGAATAACAGGGGGTGTGGGTGAGTAGAGGGATGCCCTGGCCAGCGGTGGGAGTAGTAGGGGGCGGTGAGGCCTCCACGGCATCACAGCTGGCCACGAGAAGCAGGAGCACGCGGCACGACCGACACTGCTTTGGGCGGCTGGAGCAAGAAGACCAGAGGTTGAAGAAGCACTATGTCCGTTGGATGGACATCGTACGGTCACTGGAGCTAGAATCGTTCATATTGACTAAGTTGACAAAGCCCTCCGTCCCCGTCAACTTAGTAGGCCCACAAGTCAGCCACCCACTATGGTGGGTCCCAGCTAGCAGGGGTGTATTCAGTTTTTTGTGCGTAATAAGGAGGCACTTCCTTGCGTGCGAAGATATAGCTGGTGGGTCCGACCTGTCAGCGGGGGGAATGTTTTTTCGCGAAATACAGAAGCCCTTCCCACGTACAGTCCACGTACAGTGCGTAATAAGGAGGAACTTTCCTTGCGTGCGACCATGGACCTCGTGGGTCCCAGCTGTCAGGCTCTCCATGTGCAGTCCTCTTCCGATGACTCTCGTATGTTGAGCACGCCATGCCGAGCGCACCGAGGCGATGGACGACGGCGAGGCCCCAGACTGGAATGACACGGAGATGGGGAAGACGCGGTCGTGGAGTCGCAGACGGAGAGGAGTGGGAAATTTGACTGATTCGGGTGCGGGGTGGGCCTACACTCGGCAGAGAATAATAGGAGGTGCAGAGTGGAGGGATGGCCTGGCCGTCGGCGGGGTAGCGTTTCACTAAGGAGCGCAAAACAACACCGCTGGACGCCGAAGGCTGGAGCAGGCGGTCCCGGCAGCACTGGGGGAAGAAGACGAGAGATTGAAGAAGAATGTCGGCCGTTGGATGTAAATCCAACGCCTTCTTAGGCTTCGACCTACTAGCCCACATGTCAGCCAGTCCATTTGTTTTTTAGTCCATTTGGTGGGATGGGTGAAACAATGATGTAGCATCTATGCAGCCCCTTTATATATATGGTAGAATTTATAGCCCATTTGCATTTTTCTCGAAATCCGCGGACTTGCTGGGCTGGGTGAAAATATCATGTTGGGCTAGACGGAGAAATGTTATAAAAACATAAACACATGATTGCACGTCGTCACCTAAAAAACATGATTGCACGTCTATTACTGCATTGGTCAAGAAAATCTTTGCAAGCTTATGTACGCAATCACTAGGAGTTAACTTGGCAAGTTATATGTAAACAATTATTATTATTATTTTGTAAGAACTTTCAACTTATGAAATAAAATATCATTTAAATTTGATGAGCTAATAGTATGTGGGGTGTTATTATTTTTTAGGCTAGACGTGGGACAATTGAGTTGGTTCTAGGGAAAAGTACTGGGAGAAAACTTAGTTTACATCGAAAAAGAAAGTGGGAGAAAATTCAGATATAGGATTAATGAAAACAAAAAATAGAACTGAGTTGTGCGTCGTCTTGAAAAAACAAACATAACTTGGGCTGCTGATGTTATAGACAAGCTAGGTTGGGAGGCCCAGAGGCCGCTTGATACCTGCTGGATCCAAAAAATGTTGAAACATGTCGTGGGCTGCCCATGTTAAACAACAAAACCTAGGCCATGGACCTGGTGGGCCGGGACTGTCAGCCTCTCGATGAAGAGTTGTCTCCCGATTCCTCTTGTTTTGTTGACCATGTTGGGAACAACAGACGGTGGTGCCGCGGCTAGAGCACCAAGGCAGAGGACGACGTCGAGACCTCAGACCGAACGAATCGGAGTGGGGGAAGACGCAGGCGGAGGGGAGTACGAGGGTTGACTTGTTCTGGTGCAGGGTGGGCTGGTGGAGCTGCCGCCGCCGGACAATGTGTGGTAGTAGAGGGATGGCCTGGACAACGCCATAGGCTATGATGGCCAGCCACTGTATAGGAAGAGAACGAAAGATTGAACAAACTAAAGAAATACAAATGGATAGGTGGTTGGTCCCATATGTCTGTGTATGAGACCTGCTGGGTCCACCTGAGGAGGGGAATATGTTGGGAGGAAGGAGATTCAAAGCACGGCAGCCGAGTGAACTAGTTTATTTTTAACGGACAAGTGAACTAGTTACATACATAAGCAAATAGCCACTAAAAAAGCAAACAGGTTAATGGGTTCTTAAAAGAAATATTTCGGACAAAACAGATAATTACGACACATAGGCTAATGCATGAAACACTCAGATGATAAAGGTGCTTATAAATAGATAAAGTACAACATCTGGACCTTCCTGGCACGCTTGATCATGACGCTGCGGCTGTCCGTGTACTCGTCGGTTATGGGAAGCAGACACGCCCTCATGTCCAAGATCTGCCTGTACATGTCGTAGCATGTGTATGCGTCCTTTGTCGCGTAGGTTATGTAGGCTAGATTCAGAGGTACCTCCCATGTGTTCAGGTCCTTGGTATCGTTGTCTTCTTTCATGCTGGCATATCAGGGGTCGATGATGATCTCGACGAGGTCAACCACGGAGTCCTTCTCCTACCCATTGCTGATGATCTTGTATTGCTTCTGGATGTCGACAAGCTTGTTGCACCAGATGGCCAAATCGTCACGTTCTTCCTTCTCTCCACCGTAGTGAAGGTGCAGTCGGCGCTGCCAATGAAACGGGCGAATGCTCCAGAACCTCTGATGGCCCTACAGAAGTGGTAGATGAGAACCTCGTCCTGCACACATACCTGGGTGACGGCGATCCGCTGGTCCCTGTCAGGAGATGAATGGATGAGCACAAGGTCTAGTCCTACAACCTTGTGCTTTCTCATCCTGTAGGTACTACTTGAACTCGGCGAGGCAGAGCTTCACCGAGTCCGGATCATTGGTGTACATCACATTCAACTTGGTGCAGCCATAGGACTGAATGGCGAACTCAAAGGGGAACTCCTTGTTCAAGTCCATATCTAGCAGGCTCACCCCTCGGATCGCCATTGGAGTCTCTTCAAGTGAAAGAGTGTGTAGGCGGCGGCAACAGTTCATTTTTCAGCTCTTGGGGAACTGGATTCAACAGTAAACTAAGTGTGTACAGGCGACAACAGTTACTACCCCTCCCTCGTCCGCTGCACACCCGGCAGAAGATGCACCCTCGATGCATTCAAACGCCTCCATTAATAAACCTACTCCGGTCGAGCGGGTCTGTATTGGTACTGTAATAACAGGAGTCAGTGGTCACTTTACTTAAATTTAATTAGCTTTAATAGAAATTTATACTTAAAACAAGCAATGCATTGTCTTGTTCTATCAGTGCCACAGGATCAATATGCACAACAATTAGAATTATTATTCTCGGGATGCACACGATCAGCACATTTGTCGCACTTTCACAAAGATAATACTACCAAGTTTGAACTATTTGTTATGGTTGTTGTCCTCTGCATCATCATGCCATGTTTCCCAGCTTGCAAGATTTAGAACCAACAAATAAGATCCAAATAATAAGTACAACAAAGATGCCTACACATCTCATTGATTCCCAGCTTGCAAGATTTAGAACCAACAAATAAGATCCAAATAATAAGTACAACAAAGATGCCTACACATCTCATTGATTCCCAGCTTGCAAGATTCAGAACCAACAAATAAGATTCAAATAATAAGTACAACAAAGATGCCTACACATCTCATTGATTCCCATCTTGCAAGATTCAAAACCAACCCATTAGAGCCTTTTGATAAAGGGAATATCGGGACTAAATCCATCTTGGCTAGTCATGTCATACAATCGAAGAACTTGGCGAATGCTCTTGACCGTCACAACATCTGTAGTTGAGTATTCCTGTTTGCACAGCACAAACAAGAAGAGCATGATTTCACTTTAATAGTGGCCTCCTTGAACTCAACCAGTAGCTCCACTCAGATGAGGCCTGCCTGGAGTTCCATGATTCAATTCATGCGCCTTTTTCTGCAGTTCACCTAAAATGAAGCAAAGATTACATCACTCAGCTAGCAAGAAGTACTTGCTCTCGTGAGCTGGCAGGTTCTTCTTTAGTAGTTGCACTAAAATTGAGGAACATTAAGGTTGGCTGTCTGGCTCATGTAAGGTGCAACTATAATTTTCTTAGCCTTTTGTGCAGTTCCACTAAAATAAAGTGCCATTGTGGTGACAGTGACGGCTCATCTTGCAATGGCTAATAAAATGTTGCACGAGATTACCAACAGAACTTGGCGGAGATTTTGGAAAGTCCAATCACCATTGTGTGCAGTTCCACCAAAATTGAGAGATGTTGCCCACGTGACATTTTAGTTGAACTGCACAAGACACTCATTCCAAACAAAAGTGTTTTGTGCAGTTCACCAAAAGGTCACAATAGCAACAAGGTGAAATGGATATCACTATCTGCACAAGAAGATAGAAAGTAAGCAGTTGCTGGTCAATAAGAATATACGAAACATATAAAAAATGAAAAGAAGCATCTTAATTATGTTCATGGCAACCACGCAAGGACGGTAGAAATTTTAAAATGTCAGCAATGCTTCATGTTACCAGAAGCATTACGATCAACAATGAGATTCCTCAAATATGGGATTACTTTAATGGTGGCATTGCTTGTTTACCAGACACAGCAAATCAACAGCAGCTAAAGAGTTGGTTTAAGGGCATGGGACCATGGGGACACCAGGACACTCAGCAGCGTAAAGGAGCAACTTACTTATCATACTGGGGAAAACAGCAAGAGTACCATTTGTAACATAGTTTAATTGCATCTTATCACTGGAGGCATTAGATTAACAATAACACTAGTTAGACATGTCCCTAAGGTAACAGTGTGATTGCTTCATTTTACATGCGCCCTTACATTAACAACAGCAAAAGATTGGTATAAGGACATGCGACAGTGGACGCATCAGCACAATGTACCTACAAGGAGGCATAAAGTGGTGATGCCGAGTTTGTTCATGCTATGTGAGGGCAGCAAATCTAATCCTGGAGACCTTTTACTATGTGAGGGCAGCAAACCTAATCCTGGAGACCTTGTACTATGTGAGGGCAGCAAATCCAATCCTGGAGACCTTTTACTATGTGAGGGAAGCAAATCTAATCCTGGAGACCTTTTACTATGTGAGGGCAGCAAATCTAATCCCTAGACCTTTTACTATGTGAGGGCAGCAATTCTAATCCTGGAGACCTTTTACTATGTGAGGGAAACAAATCTAATCCTGGACATACTCTGTTGACTTGTCCACCAGCCGCCACTTTCTATCCTTTTTTCAACCAATAATAGATATGTTCCCTATCCAGTTTGTACTGCATTTTCCCATTATTTCCCTTTTCAACCAAGAGACCGGTTGGGTATCCGGTCTCTACTACTTTCACCATATTATTTCCTCTTTGAATCAAGCCCTAGATTCATGCTACAACTTTCCCCCCTTTCTTCATTGTTTGAACAAAGCCCTAGATTCGAATGCATGAAGTAGCTTTACCTCTAATAATACTAAAAATTTAGGTGGCTTTGGAAGAGCTGATGGGAGTAGAAAAAGATGCACATGCAGACATGTGGGGAGCTGGGGCAGTAGAGCAAGTCCACTTTCAAAGAACTTATACCTGAGGGTCACCGGGGTGTCGGCGGCGGCAGGTCGGATCTGCTGACAATACGGCAGGGAGGAAGAAGGGTCGGAGGACCTCCCGAGACGGTGCTATGTCGGAGAGAACGGCACGGGTGGAGGATCGGGCCCCTCCGGCAGCTGTGGGTTTCCTCCCTCACCGGTGATGACCGCGTGAACGATGCACATAGTCCTCTACACACACCAGCCGAAGGGATCCGGCCGAATCTGTGACCAACGGTGAGCAGAGAGAAAATGTCGCTACCGCTGTCTTGTTTATATCTGGAGAGGATGAGAGAATGAAGAGATCAATCCTAGTAAAGCAAGCGCTCAGGCCCCTACGTACATATATAGTGGAGTGATTATCTTTTTCTCTCCATAACAAGCGTTTCAATTTGTGTACATGGCATTAAAGAAAAGAAACTCTCTATTTAAGGTGACTACTGTACGACTCCTACTTACTACTAGTAGTAATAGTATTGTTCACTTGTGCTCCCCGCCCCTCCATTCAATGAACAACCCCACGGGTGAATAAACATACAGTGAGTATTTATATAGAACGAAGAAGCTCAAACTATTTTCGCATAGTTAAAAGTTGAGGGCGGGGCTTTTCCCGGGCAGTTTGCGCGGCAGTATTTTGGTAGGCGGTTTGACAGAGAGGCGAGGAGGGTGAGCGAGTGGCAGATTCTCAAACATACTGCTGGAAAGGTCAGGATGTGCGATTTGACGGCCCGTTACTGCTTGAAAGACTTGTGATATGACCACTCACTATAGTCATGAATTACTGGCGCTCCGACCGGGGTGATGCCCCCCTTCCGTTCTGCGCTCTAATCTGGTGCATGACACGTCGACCCGGATGTTGGCTCTCCCACATGTCGGAGTAGTAAGAAGGAGCAAAGAATGATGCGGTATATTCTACTACTACTACTCAGATCGGAGGAGTGCGAACCACGGCAGCCCAGTGAACCAGCAGTGCGAACCACGGTAGCCCAGTGAACCAGCAGTAGAAAACAATGTGGTGATATGGCCATAAAAAACAATGTGCTATGGTCCACACTGTAGCATGTACAGTAACACTCCTCTTTGTTTGGATCCCTGAGTTAGAGCTAGTTTGGGTTGAAATAACCTCAAATTATCGAAACATGAGGGGTTAGTTTGAGCTAGTTTGCTCTAACCCAGCTAAAAAAACTAGCCCGATGGAGAGGTTCTAATTGGGTTAGTTATCCTCGGGCCCACTAAAAGAGAACTAAAAAATTCTCCCCTACATGCACCAGATCGCTCCCCCCCCCTCTCGCACGACTCCTCTCTGTTCCCCATAGGGCCGTCCTCCCAAGCGCCGCTCACCCTCTCTCTCCTCCGGCCGCCCTCTCCTTCCGGCCTCCGCCGCCCTCTCCCTCCGGCCTTCGAAGGTCACCCTGATCCCCCTTCACCGGTCGTTTTTCTCCCTCTATCGTGTGTGGCAGCGGCGCATCTACCAGGGAGGTCGCGAGAGGGGTGAGTTTGTTCGTTCCTTCTCTGTCTCACAGCCATATCATTGATCTTGCTCGCTCTAGCGCTAATTCTGATTTGGAAAAGTAGATCCTGATCAAACTTGGTATAGATTTGTGGTGCATGCATGGAATTGTTTGATGCTGCTTGAGGAGGTAATAAATCTTTCTAGAGGCCCAAAGATTCAGTTCACCTTTCTAGGTATTTCAGTTTCAGGCTTGCATTATTTCTAGAGGCCCAAAGATTTAGTTCACCTTTCTAGGTATTTCACTTTCAGGATTGCATTATTTCTAGAGGCCGAAAGATTCATTTCACCTTTCTAGGTATTTTAGTTTCAGGCTTGCATTATTTCTAGAGGCCTAAAGATTAAGTTCTCAGTCGGCGGCAAGCGGCCCTGCTACCCATGATGGTGTCGACCTCAACTCGCAAGGGCCGGCGTCGGAGGGGTTCCCGGGGCTTGGGCTCTACAGAGCCTTCCTCCAGAGCAACGATGGCGAGCTCCTCCCTTGGTGCGTGAGGGGCTCCAGGCTCCCTCCCTATCGTGAATGACTACCGTGATGAGTTAGCTCCTGCTTTGTTTCATGGAGTGTTTTTTTTTGTGAAGCTTGATTGACGACTTGTATGTTTAAGTGGGATATCTCATTTGTATGGACAAAGTAAAAATTATCATGTTTTGCATGCTTGATTTGTAAAGATGGTTCGTTTATGTCAATTGTGAGCGGGAGGAGGCCACAGAAGAGCCGGCCACACCAAATCCGGCGGGAAATAGGGTCCAAAGTAGTCAAATGATTGAGAAAGAGCATTTATTGTCAATATAACCCTACCATCCATACACCTCTTTGGTTTAGAGTTAGTTCAGGGTTAGAATCTAACTCTAACCTCTAACTGAGTTAGAGTTCTCCTCGTCTTGGTTCATCACCATCATACTTTCCCCATTCCTGTGTTTTCAGTATCCCACGAATCAAAGAGGCCCTTTTTTTGCGGGAAAAATCAAAGAGGCCCTTAGACTGGTTTAGGTCCGGTCATTTTTTATAAACGTGTTATGTCCAAAATTTAATGAACGTGCTCCGGTTTCTACGAAAATAATCCGGTTTCATGTGGTAATTCATTCATTTATTTATTCTTCTGTGGGGCGTTTGCATGTAATTCGTGAGGTCTGAAATGTAAAGTACCCTGGCATATGCTCCGAGTCGTGCATGCACTACGAGCCAGATGCTCTATGTCCCACATGTCGGCGAATGGGAGCACGTGGAAATAGCCTAGGAGTACATATAGGAGGATAAATGCGTGAAAAATATGTATTGTGAAGCGTAGCTGCGGTTTGAAAAGGAGAGCAAAAGTTATGACAGCTATAGGTCGCACGCACCCAACTAGTGGTACTAGAAATACCACTAATTTTTCCCTCAAAAAAAGAGGGACGAGTACTCAGTACTCCTATTCTATCAACACGAGTCCCATCTGACAACAGCGTCCGTGCTACAGCTAGCTCTCCTCCCTCATTTCTCTCTTCTAATTCTAAACTCAGCCGACGCCCGGTGGGCGGGGTGGGTTTGCTCAACTGCGGCCCCACCTCACAGTGAAAATGTCACGACTGGAATAAAAATACCATATACTCCCTCCGTTCCTAAATATAAGCCTTTTTAGATACTACTCCCTCCATTCCGAATTACTTGTCGCACGTATGGATGTATCTAGATGTATTTTAGTTCTAGATACATCCATTTTAGTGACAAGTATTTTGGGACGGAGGGAGTATTTCAAATGGAATACAGCATACAGATGTATGTAGACATAGTTTAGAGTGTAGATTCACTCCTTTTGCTCTATATGTAGTAGTCACTTGCTGGAATCTTTAGAAAGACTTATAGTTGGGAACGGAGGGAGTACTATACTAATAAAGCATTAAGGCCACGAGGTGATGTAGTGCTGGTTACAGGAGGCAAGAAGAAGAGATGCATCCATCGACGACGTCCACCTCCTCGACTCAGGGCGCCGGCCCACCGAATGGCGCCTAAGTAGCAGCGGCTTTCGTGGCTAGGTCGACGTGCTTCTAAACAATGGCGTCCAAAGATTCCAGTCGCTGGAAGAAAGCCAACGTCTTTTTGTCCTCGCTTGCCTTGTAGTGGCCTATGTAGACGATTTCCTCGTAGACGTGGATGTGCAGGTCAATGGTCTATTGCATGGTGAGGCGCTGCGCGGCGAGCGCGGCCTCAAGGTGCACATTCTTCGTCGCGACCTCCGGCACCTGCAGGGCCACCAGGGCTTGAAAGAGTTCGTCACCATGGAGGCCGATGAGGGTGGCAGACAATGAGGAGCCTGGGCGCGTGGGCTGGAGCAGTACGGCAAGTTCGTCCGCGTGCTTCTTGATGGCGGTGAACTTGTGGATGAAGTTGACCATCATGTCGTCCATGCGAGAGGCAAAGCCAGCGTCAGTGAGGGCTACAATGCCGGCGGTCGCCAGCACCGTCTGGAAACGCTGTGCGGTGCGGGGCCGCAGGCTGGCACCTTGGATGATTTGGCACAGCCGACTGCCGCTCGCGTCCATTGCCTCCATAGGTGCTTGTGGCTTCTGGTCACTTGGTCTTGGATTGGAGTGAGCAGTGTTGCGCAGAGACTTGGGAGAAGATGGATTGGAGTGGTGGGGTGCCTTATATGAGAGTCCAAACTCTGTTGCATTCACATCATGTTGGCTCTATTCTGCTTCTCCAATTAGTTTCCTCTGCATGTAATTAAGGATGCATCATTGATCGTTCAATGTCTCAGGAACCGCTACCCTCTCCCTCCTTGGCATTCAAGCACCTATGGAGGCGACTGCCACTCGTGTCTATCGCGTGTCAGGAGACGTTCCCGTCGACGACGAGGTGCCTATGGTGACTTCGTAAATTTTAAGATGATAGTGTCATGCGTGTGTGCGTTCATAGGGGTGAGTGTATGCGCGTGTATATGAGCGCTTGTGTCTGTACTGTGTCAAAAAAACGTAAATGCGTGTCAAAAAGAGACTAGTCAGTATACTCAATATTGTGCACCTCAGAGAGGAAAAGGATAGAACTACGTATTTATTTATGGTGCAGATTCACTCATTTTGCTCCATATGTACTCCGTCTCGGTGTAGTCTAGTCACTTGTTAAAATCTCTAGAAAGGAAAATACTCATTTCTGGTTTACAGGGCTATACTAGCAAGTAGTTGTACGTACTAGTACAATAGTGGGCTCACATAGCAATTTTATCTCATGCAAGAGCCTGGCTATATGCGTGCTCCAATGCTCGGAACTGCCACATTCGGGTTGCGCTTGGCTCTTCGCCGCTTCGAGAAGACGAACAATGATGTTACTACTACTACTTCTATAGTGTCGAATCCACTGCTGCATGTCCGTCCACCGCGAGCGGGAGGGATAGCTTGTTGTAGAAGTACTACTATAAGCAAAAGCATGTCCTTGTTTGCGAGCAACCACGCGCATGGGCGAGGGAGAAGGCGTGTAGTAGTAAAATCAAGCTTCTCCTCATTGTACGAGTTGACGCGACACATCATAGCACTGGCCCCACATGCTTGCCTCTAAACTTGGCTGAAAGACCCGCAGTGTACAATATATTTGCTGCAACCTCTAACATTTACCCACCACAAATTAAAATGTATATTCCTGTCTTGACCAGATGAGCGTGCAAACTACAATCACCAGGGTGACAGGTAGGGCCAGAAGACTATTTTAATTTTTTTTAAACTTCAAGACGGCCACATAGCATGGAGCTGACCCCAACGATTTTAAGCTTACAGGAACGGTACACGCTATCCTAGACTACTCTACACATGAAACTGCCACACAAGCGTCCGGGCTGCGCTTGGCTCTTCATCTCTTCGAGAAGTCGAACAATGATGGAGTACTACTGCACTGGAGGAGTACTATAGTACGCTTCTGGCCATCTGACACCGATTGAACTGTTGCATGTCCACCGCGTGTGGGGGGGAGAGCATGTAGCAAAAGCTTCTCCTAGTCTTGCCAGCCACCACGCTCATGGGCGAGGGAGGGACGATCCTGCCTTTGTGTGTATGACAGGTGGGCCCGACAGGTGGGTGGCCAACCTATCATACAGCCAAAGGCAGGTGCAGTTAAGTCCGCGAGGGAGAGGATAATCAAACTTCTCGTTGATGTACGAGTTGACGCGATACATCCAAGCACTGTACTCGATATATTTCAATAATTTGCGTTTACCAATGCATTAATTACAATGCATGCATGCATGCCGTGACTCTCATTTTGATACTTGCATGTGTTGATTTAATGCACCTTGAAGTAGTATAAAATATGTGACGGTAAAGCTTTGTAATGCCTCATCCCAAGCGAGAGATGGTTGTGCACAAGGAGGGAGAGATCATGCAGACGGAACAGGACCCGACGATGGAGCTCTCTAAGGTCTCAATGGACCTCACCGTGCTCCACTGCCCCTTGTGCCTCCGCCCCTTGACGCCTCCAGTGTATGAGGTTTGAATACACCTCTTCCGTTTGGCTGATTGAGCAAGGTGCAGGTTTCTTGATTGATGTGTTGTTCGATTAATTTTTGCAGTGCAAGGGAGGGCACCTGGCCTGCGCGGACTGCCGCGTCGAGCGCCCCGAGAACCCGTGGCAGTGCCAGAAGTGCAAGCGCAGCGGTGGCTTCGACGTGCGGAACACGGCGGTGGACGTCGTCCTTTCGTCGGTGAGGGTGGAGTGCCCGCACGAAGGCTGTGGGCTCTACGTCACTTACCACAAGCTCGCTGATCACCAGAGCGTGTGTCCGCTCGCGCCCTGCAAATGCCTCGTGCCCGTCTGCGGCTACGAAGCCCGCCGCCGATGCTCTACCACAACATCAGCACCGCGCATCCCATGTCGTTGCACAGGATCCAGTACGGCAAGGTGCTCCTACTGCAAGTGCCACTGTCAGAGCCACGGCTCTTTATGTTCATGGAGGAGGACGGCCGCGCATTTTTCTTGGTCGGCAGCGTGCTTGACATCGGCGCGCCTATCACCGTGTCGGTCGTCTGCATCAGAGTGGGGGCGTCCCCACTGTCGCACTATGTTGCCAAGCTGCGGGCGAACGGCCCGCCGGGGGAGCCCAAAGGCACGACCGACACTGTCAAGGTGGAAATGGAGGTGCCAAGCAGCAAGGATCCCGGCGACGTCGCCGTGCATGAGCTGACCTTCTTCACAGTTCCGCCCAAGCTGCTGGCCGGGGCTAAGGTCGTGTCCCTCCTCATTCAGATTGACAAGCTCGCGTCCTACATCTTTCTACAGTGCCTTCTGTTTATCTTAGTAATATGCTAATATAGGGATTATCTCGATCTACTTTAGCTTAAGACATGGTGGGTTTTGGTGGCGATGCAGCAATTATTTCGACATCAGATCAGTAATTTCCAATGGTCGAACGAATATTTTGTATCTGTTGGATATGAAGTTCCTTTGGGTAAGAAGTACTACTACTTGTCATCAAAATGGATAAAAGGAGATGTATGTAGACATATTTTAGTTCTAGATACATCCCTTTTTATCCATTTTGATGACAAGCACTCCCTCTGTTCCACAATACATGCCTTCCATTTGTCAAAATATAGATGTATCTAGACATGTTTTAGTATATAGGTACATCCATGATAGAGCCAATCGGATGGTTGAGAACACTACAATTCGTAGCTACAGATGTGTGTGTGACTCCCAAATGCAGAGGCCGGGGGTCATCATCCTCCTTTTCGAGAAAAAACCAACGCGTGTGTGAGAGGACGAGTGCATGCGTGCACCTCTTCTCTTCCTGTATAACGTACTAAACTCAGAGTAAAAGTTTTTGTGGGTGGCACAATGGTGCGTGCGAGAAGTCCCGAGAGATAGGTTTAATGCGTCTGAAAAAAGACTAGCCTATAGCTTGCCACGCAGCTATTCCTGTCGAAAGCCCCATTAACCGTAAGATATGTAATTATGTATATGATGGTACCAGTTATTGCACGTACACAGTAGTAGAAAAAGAACTACCATGGCATATGCTACACCACGGCCGAGACCACGTGCCCACGTAACACCATCCGGGAATAGTGCTGCACTTCGAAACTAGAACCATCAATAAATTTTGAGCTTGTGTCTCGTCACATTCCAAATTACTCCACACTATATTGAATTGCAAACCTGTTCACACCGATAACAACCTAAACAGTTTCCCACTTAGGAGCGTATTAGTACCACGCTATATTGAATTGCAAACATGTTCACACCGATCACAACCTAAACGGTTTCCCACTTAGGAGCGTATTAGTACTCGGTTATAAATACTAGTATGCCAAGATGACTGCACATTCCTCCTCAACTCCTCATCCACAAAAACAAACAAGTCATTTAGCATCCTTCCCTTGTGTCTGCCATGGCCAGCGTGAGTTCTGGGTCGAGAGATTGCCACCAGGGAGAGGCGAGCATGGAAGCGGAAGCACGAGAGAAGTCCCGCCTCACTGCGAAAGCAGACGACATGTCCCACCGCACGGAAGTAGCAGCACAGAGGTCATGCCGCGCCGCTGAAGCAGCACGGAGGTCTCGCTGCACCGTCGATGTAGCAGACTGGTCCGGTCGCGCCGCGGAAGTAGCAGAGATGTCCTGCTGCACCGCGAATGCAGCAGAGATGTCCCGCCGCGCCATGGCGGCCTGAGAAAATTTCTCGCGGGCAGGGGATGACTCTTACAGGCGCATGCATGCGATTGTCCATAGCCAGTTGGATCAGATCTCCGGCTAGGCGAGGTTGCAGGACGACATGAAAGCCTCATTTGAACAGGCTACCGGCATCATCCGGCAACTAAGGGAGGGCAATGAGAGGCTCCGGGCCAAGCGCGACCTGCTGAGGGTGAAGATCGTCCAAAGTGCAGACTAGCAGGAGGAGACCAGTGCCTTGTTGAAGAGGACCGGTGTCATCGTCAAGAAACTTATGGACGAGAATGACATGCTCCGCATCGAGCGCCAAAGGCTGGTGGAGGAATCCATGGATGTTCTCAAGCAGCGTCTTGAGGACACAAAAGAGCTCATCGCCGCTTGCCGCGGAGACTAGTTCCCACGGCCTGCAGCAACGCATCAAGAAAGTAGAGATCAGCAAGCAAGATCCTTGTCTTTCTTCTTCTTTTGCCCTTGTGTATTTCAGGCGTAGCAGCATGTGGCTTTTTAATTATCTTTCTAATTATGTAAGACAATTAATCGTCCTTATATATTCATCAGTCTTGCTGTAAGTTGCAGTAGATGCTATATAGGTCCGTCGGATCTTACATCAAGATCCGTGCTTTCGGATTTTCTTTTTTTGTCTCTTAAATCTCAGTCGAGTGAGACATATCCACGCCATTAAACAGAGGCTTGGGTGCCATTAAAGGAGACTTTGGGAGAAAGGTGGACGGCAGATGGAGGTCAAAGGGCTCTCCTCCCGATAAGCACACATAGGGGTCTGATCGCACGCCTCTCGTACTCAAATAGCTACCCTGCACGGCGCCTCCTAGCTAATAAAAAATGGGACGTGTGGCGGCACGTAAATGGTAGTAAATAGAACGCCCACGGTTTCAATAATACTTGTGTTTCCAATTGTAACGTGACAGCACTTGTTCCAAAATGACTTTGTAGATTCTTAATGTGTGCGCCTTCGCAAATCAGACTGCAAAATTACCACAGCATGTTGGTGACATGTCATGGCACCAAGCCAAGTTTCATTATTTTCATGCGTGTTTTGGATTTACAGGAATTTAAAAACTAAGTTTCTCAATGGTTCCAGCCCAGCCATGACGCCCTGAATTTTGAATTTCATTCCCATTTCTTGCATGGAACCTCGAAATTTACCCGAGGACACACATGTGATTTTTCAACCGACTTTGGTGCACTGGAACATGTGCTTGTATTTCAAATTTTAATAATGCACACAAAGGTGATACGTTCCCTCTCAGAACCACAAGCCTTCTTGAGAGAAGCTCCGATTTGCAAGAAGCTTATACCAAAAGTTGTTCCTATTTGGCCAATTTTTTTACCACGGCATGGTACTACCATGACATGACACCATGCCAAGTTTCATGATTTTAAAACCAAGTTTCTCAATGTTCTCGACCGAGCCACGATGCCCAGATGTTTGAATTTTGTTCTCATTTTTTCCATGGGACCTAGAAATTCAACCGAGGACAGAGATGTGATTTTTTAACCAACTTTAGTGCACGGGAGCATGTGCTTGTAGTTCAAATTTGAATTATGCACATTAAATGACCAAAAAACTCAATTAATGTGTAAAAAAGGCCAAACGAACCCGGAATAATTCCAAAATTTAACAGGGCACTCATGTAGTTCTATGTTGCCTTTGTAAATAAACTCAAGGGGGACAACGTATATCATTTCACACTCAAAGGTGGCACGTTCCCTCTCAGAACCACGAGCCTTCTTGAGAGAACCTTCGGTTTGTAAGAAGCTTATACCAAAATTTGTTCCTATTCGAGCAATTTTTTTACCACAGCATGGTAGTACCATGACAGGACACCATGCCAAGTTTCATGATTTTCAGACGTGTTTTGGATTTACAAGAATTTTTAAACCAAGTTTCTCAATGTTCTCGACCGTGCCACGATGCCTAGATGTTTGAATTTTATTCTCATTTCTTGCATGGGACCTAGAATTCACCCGAGGACACAGATGTGATTTTTCAACCAACTTTGGTGCACGAGAGCATGTGCTTGTAGTTCAAATTTGACTTATGCACATTAAATGACCAGAAACTCAATTAATGTATAAAAAACGACAAACGAACCCGGAATAATTCCAAAATTTAACAGGGCACTCATGTAGTTCTATGTTGCCTTTGTTAAGAAACTCAAGGGGGGGCAGCGTATATCGTTTCACACTCAAAGGTGGCATGTTCCCTCTTAGAACCATGAGCTTCCAAATTGGCCCAATTTTTTACCACAACATGTTAGTGCCATGACATGACACCATGCCAAGTTTCATGATTTCCACGCGAGTTTTGGATTTACATGAATTTAAAATCTAAGTTTCTCGATGTTCTCGGCCGAGTCATGATGCCTAGATGTTTGAATTCATTCTCATTTCTTCCATGGGACCTAGAAATTCAACCAAGGACACACATGTGATTTTTCAACCAACTTTGGTGCACCGTAGCATGTGCATGCAGTTCATATTTAGATTATGCACGCTAAAAGTCCAGAAACTCAATTAATGTATAAAAAGGCCAAACGAACCCGAAATAATTCCAAAATTTAACAGGGCACTCGTATAGTTCTATGTTGCCTCTATAAAGAAAATCAGGGGGAGGCAGCGCGTATCGTTTCGCACACAAAGGTGACACATTCCCTCTCGGAACCACGATGCTTGTTGAGAGAATCTCCGGTTTTGCAAGAAGCTTATACCAAAACTTGTCCCAATTCAGCGAAAAATTATACATATGAAAACAGGGTTTAGATTACCCGAACATCTTGTTACCTAGACCAATAATGTACTATGATTTGAATTTAACATAAAATGGATACAAATATTTGAATTGGAGAGCGTATGGTACATGTAGTTCATAGTGAAATATGATTATTGCTATATGCATGTTTTTTGTTATCAAGATAATATTTAAATTATTGTATAACTTGACAATAATCGTATTCAAATAAGGATAATTGATTCAAATTTAGTCCATATGGTAGACGACAATATATATGTTCACATGGTGGAGTAAAATGTTCATATGATGGAAGATCAAAATGTATGACTACATCAATTGTAAACCGCAAGGTCACCGAACGATATATTCGAATTCAACATAACGTGGATTCAAAAATTGAAATTCGAGATCCTGGCATTTGTAATCATATAAAAAGGGACATTACTCTTTCTTTTGGTGGGAATTGATTTGTTTTTTGTTGTTGTTGAGGGAAGTGTGAATTGATTTGGTACTGTGCAGGATAATCTTGTTCTCCCAATTTTTTTTTACATTTTTCTTGTAGATTTTTCAATGGCATCTATAGCAACATAGTAAAAGGGGATATGACTCTCTTGTGTCTTGTATGAATTTTTTTTACACGTTAAGTTTGTTCTGCCGAACAAGGAATCCGCATCTTGTTATCCCGAAATTTTCAAGCTCGAGTATCTTTTGTCTCACCTGCTTTGAAACTCTCGCATCTTCAACCCGCGCCGCGCCTTATTATCCCAAAATTTCGACGCGCGTGAAAACTCCCTCCTCATCCGAAAGCAGTCCCGCAGCCCAGACATGCGAAATCACCCTTCTACCCCTCAGCCGGAAATGAAGCTCCACGTCGCGGTGTCAAAACCGGTGGGGGTGCGCTGGTAACTTATCCTACATTCTGGACAAGCGCGTCCCTAAGCTTGGCTCCCCCTCCCCCTTCGCCCCCCCATTTGTACACCGAGGCTGCCAAAACCTGTGAAACCCCATGCTCCTCCGTCGGCCTCTCGACCGCCGCCCAACCGGAGACTCTTCCCCGACTACGTCGTCCACCGCAATAGCTCGTCGTCCCTCATCCACCGCACCGAATGAGGATCCGTCGTTGATCTCGTCGTCCCGCTGGATCAGCCGCCCCGTCCTCCACCTCCAAGGAGCTGCCCCGATGTTTGCCTCGTCTATTGCGCCACCTCAATCCCCACAGCATCGTCTTGACCTGCCCCACCGGAACCGTAGCACCCTCACCAATTCCTCCGATGAAGCCGAGGCCAACTCGGCGCCACCAAGGAGGTTCTACACTCACCGCTGCATTTTATCTTTTATTCGATCTCACGGGGTTGTCGATGCTCGATACCGAGTAGACATGGCGGGTCTCCATCGATGGCGCCGTCGCCGGCCACATCATCCACGGCGTCTCTCCCCCATGTTGTTGCTTCCTCGGCGGCGACTTCCACAACGGCACTAGCCGTAGCTGCTCCGACTCACGCTCGCACTGCGGCTCTGTTCTTGTTGTCGGTCGCGCTGCTACACTGCTCTTGCTTTCGTTTGTGCTGTTGCTCTGCTCTTGCTCTCGCCTGCATTGCTGCTGCTGTTGCACGACCTCCGACAGCTACAGGAGTTGCTGCTTTTGCACTCGCTCGCGGTGCTACTACACGACTTGCTCTCTGCAAGTGCGTTCCCTGCTCGAGCGTCTGCTGATTTAGATCACTGCTTCTCTGCTACTAGTGCTCGAACGCCCTAAACATCTATTGCAATGCTCTACTACTAGTTCAATCAGTTTCGACAGTAAAATTCAGTTTCAACTGTAAAGTTCATTTTCTTCAGTTAAGTTCAGAGTGAACAGTACTTACAGCATCTGTCGGAGCGGCCGTGGCGTGGCTGATGCGTTTTACATCTAGCACTTTTTGGTGATGTATTTTACATCATCTATTGCAGATGATATTAGGGTCCCACTTCAGATTAACATTGTATGTCTTGTCCTACTTCAGTCTCGCCGCCGTACACCTCACCGGAGCTGCTCCAATGACGGAACCATCCATCATAGTAGAGCAGTACCCTCGGTGGTGTTTCCAAAGGCCTCGGATCTTCTTCCCCGCCTCTGACAGTCACACCAGCATCACCATCCTCCACATCCAACCCAATGATGCCGAGGTCCACAAGGCTATGCCAAAGAGGTTGTACACTCGTCGCATCACTTTGTACCTCTGCATTCATGTCGATCCCTCAGGGATCCTTTGTTATGGAACTACTATCCTGTATTTGGTTAGAAGGAGTGGAGCACAGCAAAACTGGAGGATTTTTTCCTTTGGTGTCTCTTTCGAAGAAAAAACATAGGAATTTTATTCACTTGGACGTCCTTTTCAAATTAATATGCATGAAGAACAGAACTAATTGCATTACTAGCATAATAAGATTCTTATTTTTTTTCATTTTCATGTGGTTTGACTTTAATTTGACCACGTTTCTCCATTCCTGTGTTCTTCCAATTCATGTAAACCAAACACCCAGGTTGACTGAAATCCTATGTTTCCAAATGCTCTATTTTGCATGTGCATTCCTATCCTATTCTTGTGTTTTTCCTGTCCCTGCGTTTATAGAATCCTCCAATTCTAAGGAGCCCTTACAGATTTACTTCATTTTCAGATAGGCGTCAAAGAAAACTCTGTGTTATGTCCTGCACCTGTCATGCCGTCATCCACCCCACCTGAGGTGCACCATCGACAGAAGCGTTCACTTCAGCACAGATTCCCTCTGCAGACTTTCTTTCGCCACCTCAGATCATCTTCCCCATTGCCGGCAGCCACGCCAACTGCATTACCATCATCGACTGAGCAGATGAACCCGAGGACTACATAGTTCCGGAAGAGAGGTCGCAGTCTTTCGTGTTTGCTTACGTTATACATCGGTTATTATTACCTGCTACTTTATCATTCAAACTTGAGTTTTGAAATTCCCATGGGTCTCATATCGAGCCAGCAACGAATAGTATCTGTCTACTATATGGTTCATCTGGGGTCTTCTATGTGGTTCATGTTGGGTGGGCAACAAACAATAGATGATCCATTGTCTATCTTTTTAAACTGAAGCTATAATCTACCTGCTATCATTAGTTTTGGATCCATCCATTCGTTTGCTACCATCAGTCTTGATTTTTGCATGCACCCCTTAGGCCTTACAAAATCTAACTATTTTTTTATTATGCATGTCAGATATTGTACACAATCGTACTGAACATGTAGAGAAAAAGAGAAGACCGTTGCGTGGGAATATAATGTCATGCAGACGCCGCTCTATGGTGAGCGAAGTGCCCCCCCCTCCTACATTTCTAGATTGTATTCCAGAGGAAGAACTGTTCAGATGGGGATTCAGAAGGAGCCGACCACACCTATTTACCACCTGAGGTGTTTGCTCTAACCTGGCATGCTGATGTTGGTCATATCATGCATATGGCGCCTCGCATTGCTTACATTATACATCTTATATGTCATCAGCTTAGTTTAGATTTGCTTTATGTGAATGCCACCTGTTTGGTTTCTATATCATACTCCCACCATTCCTAAATATTTGTCTTTTTAGAGATTTCAACAAGTGACTACATACGGAACAAAATGAGTGAATCTACACTCTAAAATATGTCTATATACATCCGTATGTGGTAGTCCATTTGAAATCTCTAAAAAGATAAATATTTAGGAATGAAGGGAGTATATGGGAATTATGCAATGCCATCTTCTTTAGCCAGGCATCATATACGTGAATCATGCAATGCCATCCTGTTTAGCCAGTCATCATATATGTGAATTGTATCGTGCCATATTTTTTTCCATAATGTATCCCATTTGTCAACAATGTTTATACATTCATCTACTCTTCCTGTGCATCAGCCATTTGAGTAGGTCATGGGAAAATTTGGAGTGAAAACAAGGTCTTCTGAGCAGTCAGTGCTACCTATCGATGCAGATTTCTTGCTGGTTACAGATAGCTCCTCGAAGGAGGATTCAGATACAAATGACCAG
>NC_057798.1:420126863-420130385 GCF_018294505.1 Triticum aestivum
ATATGGTGTCTTGCATTGCCATGCCATCTTCTTAGATTAGACACGCTTTGTGTGAATGCCTCATGTTTGCTTTCTATATTAGATATGTGAATTATGCAATGCCATGTTTTTCAGCCAGTTATCATATATGTGAATTATGCAGCGCCATGTAGCCAGGCATCATATATGTGAATTATCTCATGCCATCTTTTTTTTCATTACGTATTCCATTTGTCGACAATCTGTGTATATTGAACTACTCTTCATGCGTATCAGCCATTTGAGCCGGTTATGGAAAAATCTGGAGTGAAAACAAGGTCTTCAGAGCAGGCAATGGTACCTGTTAAAGCATATATCTCGATGGTTACAGGGAGCTCCTCAGAGGAGGATTCGGAGACAGATGACCAGTCCTATATCCCACCTGAGGTGTATGCTCTAAGTTGCAATGTTTATATTTCTCATATGATGCATATGGTGTCTTGCATTGCTTAGTTTAGACATCATATGCACAATATTGAATTCCATCTGCTTAGTTTAGAGATCATACATGCGAATGCTAGCTGCTTAGTATATGAATCAATTATGTCAATTATATCATGCCATCCTGTATACTTAGACAACATGTATGTGAATTATTTCATCCCAACCTATTTTAGAAAGACATCATATAGTTTTGTCATGTCATCCTGTTTAGGTACTCATCATATGTTGAATTATGCCATTATATCCTGTTAAGTTATCTATCATATATCTGAAACTGTGTCATGCTATCCTGTTTAGTTAGGCATCATATATGTGAAATTGTGTCATGCTATCCTGTTTGGTTAGACAACATATATGTGAATTACCACATCTGTCTATCATACAATGTCTGTACATCCAATTTCTTTTCTTGCTTATCAGCCATTTGAACCGGAGGGGGTGATGGCAGTATCTAAGGGAGCAAAAACCCGTTCTTCACAAAAGACAGTGCTACCCGTCGATGCAGATAGAACCATGGTTGTACTGGCCCCCACAAACTAGCCCCACCACACATAATCGAGACTCTTCCAGATTGCACACTTACACCGTTGGGCGGAGAACCAGCTACAACCCATCTAACCGCAACCCCAGCGGATAGTAACCCACTTCTAGTTGACAAAGCACCATATCCACCATAGAGTACCCCCACACGAGCAGTTTGTAAAGCTACGGCAGTGCCCAAACAACGAAGACCACCACATCTAACCCAACCTCCATGTTTAAAGCAAAAGAGCAAGTATTCTCAGGTCAGATTTCGTAGCTATGGTCCATACTCCTTTGTTGTTGCATCACTGTATTTACTCATACCAACTACTTTTGAATTTGAAGGATCCAATTGAAACTCCAATGGCGCAATAGGTATGTTTTAAACCTATTTCTTTAACTGGATTGCTGTTCTAACTTCTTGCTCTATGTTGATTTCAGTTTAAGTTGTATAAACAGTTATGTTCTCATGTGATGCACATTACAAGTGCTGCCAATGCTGTGTAGTTTCTCACACTTAATATTCTGTATATGCTGCTGTGTCTTAAAATGTATGAGTTGAACTGTGTCTGTATCTTGATTAGGCAACATAAACTAGAATGATATGGACAATACAGTGACCATAGTACATAGATATATGTTTGTTTCATGTTGTTATCATGTCCACCTTACTACTGAACCGGCTTACCAAAATGAGTTTCGTATACTACAAGCTAAACCTGTGATGTGTCTGCTTGTTTCTCTTGTAGTATGCAAACAGAATATTGGAGAAGAGCACCCCACTATGCAATGGTAGAGAAAGTAATGCAGATAAGGTTCAAGATAGTGAGACAACCCTGTTAGTCTCCAAGAAAGGTGATAAAAATGATCTTGTAGATAGTGAGAAAACCACACAGTCCTACATTGATGTAGTGTTCGAGTTACTGTCCAGTACCGCTGGCACAAGCTCTTTGAACTCGCTGCCTGAATCACTTCGGCTTCTTCAGTCTCAGCTACAAGCTGAAAGGCATCAGCCAGTTGTGTTGCGGCAAGAAGCCGAAGGACTGAGGAAGTCCCTGCAGAATTCAGGTGCGTACTTTCTTGTGCAACAGCAAGCACTGGAGGATTTAAGCGCCAAACAAGAGAAAGTTAATAAGCTTGTTAAGCATCTTGCCAACATTATGGGTACCCAGGATATTGTTTCTTGAGCTCTTCTGAAGTGGTCTCAGTTTTGGACTTGTTTTGCTGTGGCGTTTATATGTTGCTTTGTTTCCTATATTTGCACTGGTGGCGAACTATGATGCCCAGTGGATGTAATATGTGTAATAGCCGTGATAGCCTAGCATAAGTTGCTTGCTTATTTATTTCCTTGTTGTCTTGTTTATTTGTTTGCTTGTAGTCAGTGCAGTTCTTTTTCCGCGGTTTGCTAGTGGCACAAATAACCTATTTTTTAAAACTAGGCCACAATAACCATGGGCTACATATTTACTGTAGTGACACTGGGCCTCCTACCGGCCTTAGAAACAATGGGCCTTCTACGGGTCATAGAAACAATGGGCCTTCTACGGGCCGTAGACACAATGGGCCTTCTACGGGTCGTATCATCAATGGGCCTTATATGGGCCGGATGATCGATCAGCCAAACATGGGCCAATAACAGACCGCATTATGGTCGTAAATGGGCTAGAGTTGGAATCGTTCGTTCATGGGCCAACCATAACGGGACGTGTTGATAGGCCGTATTTGATGACGCTATGAAAACAGCCCAACGTATTAACGGGCCACAAACGGGCCGACTGTAACAACGGGCTGAATTTGGCCCACAAGCAGAAAATGACAGTAACGGGCCGTAAGTAACCGAATGCTGGTGTCACACCCTAGCTAGTTCATGCATTAGAGTGTTGCATCATGTTTATTCTTTCATCAGAAACCTGAAATGGGGATGACAGAACCCCCAGTCCCCTCTGAAACCAATTAGGGTTTACTAAAAACTTTTTCAATGAACCTGAAATGCCCTTCTAAAATGCCCATCATTTTTGTCTTGGTTCAGAACCTCTGCCAAAAGTGATGCACATTTTCCTAGGCCATCTTAGGGTTTTTGAATTAAATCATAAATATTTGAATTTGGGCATTTAAAATTATATAAAATATTTAAATGCTCAAATATCTCCAAACTAAAATGTTTCATGTTGGAAATAATCCAACTATGGACCAGGAGTAGTTTGGTGATTTTAGGAGTTGCCTAAGTATTTTTAATAAATCAACAAAGTTGCAGAAGTATTAAAAAATACAGAAAACAGAAAAAAAAATGGAAAAACTTACCTGACGCCAGCACCCGGCCCACCTGTCGGCCCATCCCAGCGCCGCTCCAGCGAGCTGCTTGCCGGCCAGGCAGGCAGGCAGGTGCCCGACTGCGACCGCAGCGCGCGCCACGCACCTGCTCGCCGCCTCGCCGCTCCCCTCGCCCGGTGACATCGTGGATCGGCCTCCCTCTCTCCCCCGAACCCCCCAGACACCCCCTCTCCTCTCCAGCTCCTCCCCCTCGCGCTCCCCCGCCAT
>NC_057798.1:420130662-420140310 GCF_018294505.1 Triticum aestivum
AGCTCCGCCGCTGTCCACTTCATCGAGCAAGCCGAGCCCCGAGCGCTCGCAACGCCCAAGTCCATCCCCGGCCGCAGCAAGGGCTTCGTCGCACTCACTGTGAGCTTAGCCATCTTCCCCCCCCCCTTCTTTTCTTGCTCCCAAGCTGTGTAGCGACCTCCCGGAGCTCAACCGCACCCACCGCCGTGGAGCTCGTCGCCGACGTGCTCCCGGTCACCCTCCGACCACTCCACGGTGTCCATCATGCTCACCGCGTCACATAGCACCTAGCTAGCTACTCCCCGCGCCTCACCGACCCCTCTAGCGTCAAGTTCGTCTTCGGCCGAACCCCGGTGGCCGCCAAAGTCGTCGCCGGCGCCAACTCCGGCCACCCCGACCCCAACGGACTCCACCAAGAGCTGCGGCTCGTCCTCAGCTCCACTCCGGTGGTCTCCGCGACCCATTTGGTGGCCGAAACGGCAAAAACCACTTCCGCCGCCGCGTCGGGCTCGCCGGCGGCTAAACGCCGGTGCAGCCAACCCGGGTTTGACCACGGGTGGGCCCTGGTTGACTCCCTTGAGTCTATGATAGGTGGGGCCCAGCCCTGTTAATTAAACAGGTTTAGTTTTAATTAAACTTTAATTAATCTAATCACACTGACACGCGAGACCCACTGCCAGGTTTGACCCGGACGTGTCCCGTTGACCTGCTGACGTCACACTGACGTCAGGCTGACGCAGTAATTGATTTTCTGGATTTATTTTAATATAGGAAATTCTAGAATATAGTTTAAACTTTAAAAATTCATAACTTTTATTCTGTAACTCCAAATCAGACAAATTATATATGAAAAATGATCAGAAAAATCCAATCTATCCATCTGTACTATTTTCATGCATGATTAAACAAGTTAACCTGATGTTTAATGCAGAACAAGGAAAAACACTTTAAAGGGCCATGTTTGAGTTTGAAATTTGAATCTTTGATTCAAATTGGTTCAAACCCTTCTGGTCTTAGTTGCATTAGCCCAACACACTCATATTGCTATGTTTCATGCATGCATCATATTGTTGCACATTGTTTGGTGATGGTTGTGTATCGGTGTTCTTTGCGACAGGTTCTGCCTCCGAGGAGTACCGTGATTACCCTAACGAAGAACCGTATCAGTGCATCGAACCATCAGGCAAGCAACCAACCATTTGATCATATCGATACAATCCCATGTTCTCGCTCCTGCTCTCTTTTACTGCATTAAGACAACGCGTTTCAAACTGTTGTGTGCTACGGTAGTTGAACCCATTTCCTCTGCATGACCTGTCATTGCCACAGTAACTAGATGAAACCCACTAGCATGTGTAGGAGTTGAGTGAGCCATATGTATGTGTTGTTCCTACCTTGCTATGCCTGCTATGCTTAGAGTCATGTCAGGTCTGGTTCATCTGGGTGATGGGCTAGAGTGAAATGATTATGTCGGTAATGAGAGTGGTGTGGTGAACACGATTTGGTAAAGGTATCGATGAGAGGCCATGTAGGAGTACATGGTGGGTTGTTTCATTGAAGCCGACCTTAAGCACTGAGATCTGTATGTGTGATTTAAGATACAGCTACTACCATGCATTGGGCCCTGAAATATGACCCCGCTCGACTTCTTATTCACCCTAGCTCTCTGTCCAGGAGTTGCAAGTAGTTTCTGGTGTTTGTAGCCTACTGGAGGCCGTGGACAGCGCTGACCGTAGGGGTGGGCTGTGATGCGGTAGGTACGTGGCCGGGTGTACCGAATACCCGTTAGGTATCTCGGGAACCCTGTTCACATCGTTCGGGGCCGTATGGGAAACCTCGGCCGGACTCCCTGCGGATGGAACCTGGATAGGCGATAAACCTGGACTAGAGGCTTAGGTGTTTAGGTAGGTCGTGGTCTACACCCACGTCGGCTTTCGATTGAAGTCTGCCGAGCACATATCGTGTGCAGACGCTAAGTGGTGGAAACATGTATGAAGAAGTACACCCCTGCAGGGTTATCATGATCTATTCGAATAGCCGCGTCCGCGGTAAAGGACTACTTGGTTACCTATACAGTTCATAGACAAGTAAACGGAAACTACTAAAAGCCTCAAGATAAGTGTGAGTGCCGAGGATGGCTCTTCCGTAGGAAGACGGAGGTGGATCCTCAGTAGTGTATTGAATTGGTGAGTAGTGGACTCGTGTACGCAAAACCATTTCAAGTTGGAGTCTCGTAGGTTAGCCTAGCCAAGAGTCAAAGCTGGCTTGCTGCAACAACTCCACCAACCCTTCTTGATAATATGCATGTATGTAGGATCTGATGTAAGTCTTGCTGAGTACCTTTGTACTCATGTTGCTATAATTTACATTTTTTACAGAAGACGCTGCAACCCCTTCTGATGGGTTCTACATAGACGTTGACATCAATGAGTAGGCTAAGGCCCAGGTGGTGATCCTGAGCTTGTGAAGGACCACGTAGTATAGCTAGGCTTTCCAAGCCTCTTTTATTTTACTAGTTGTCTGTACTCAGACAAGTTACTTCCGCTGCTGGTTTGTATGACTGTATGACTTGAATGTTGGGTCGTGTGACCCGTACCTGTGTGTATGATTATGTATGGCTCCCTGAGCCTTAAATAAAGTACTTGTGTCGTAGAGTCATGTTGTGATGCCATGTTGTATTTGCACATATCGAGCATACTGTGTGTATGTTATTGAAATGCTTGGTATGTGTGGGATCTGACTATCTAGTTGTTTATCTTTAGTAGCCTCTCTTACCGGGAAATGTCTCCTAGTGTTACCACTGATCCATGGTAGCTTGCTACTGCTCTGGAACACTTAGGCCGGCCGGCATGTGTCCTTCTTCGTTCCGGTGTCTGTCCCTTCGGGGAAATGTCACGCATTGAGTACCGGAGTCCTGTCAGCCCGCTACAGCCCGGTTTACCGGAGTCCTGCTAGCCCAGTGCTACAGCCCGGACCCTCTTGCTGATGACCGACACGTTCGAAGCTGGGTCATGGATGCCTGTCCCTGTAAGTCTGTGCCACTTTGGGTTTACAACTAGTCATGTCAGCCCGGGCTCCTTAACATATGGATGCTAGCGACACTATCATATACGTGAGCCAAAAGGCGCAAACGGTCCCGGGCAAAGGTAAGGCGACACCCGTGGGGATACCGTGCGTGAGGCCGCAAAGTGATATGAGGTGTTACAGGCTAGATCGATGTGTCATCGAGTCGGGGTCCTGACAGCGTTGGCATCAGAGCTGGACTGCCTGTAGGTTCTCCAAGCCAAACTGGTCGATGTTGAGTCTAGAAATTCTTTAGTTATATGTAGGGGAATTGTTTGTGGGTTGGAACGTAAGGCTCTTTTTACTCCTTTATCTTATGACATTCTGATCTGAGTCAGTCTATTCTTCCACCGGGGGTTAAGGAATTAGGATCTATTCTCTCTATCAGGATCACGTGTTACTAATCAGTAGTACCTTATAGGTTTGATGAATACAAGCCTAGTTCAGTTCTACTACCACATTATGTTGCTAGGATGGACTTAGAACTTTGATATGATGATGTTGAGTGTGTATGAAATCCTTTGTCATTTGTCTCAAAATCCTTCTTGAGCATTTACAGCTGTTATGCTGCCAAAATTTTGCTATAAATTCTAATGCCTTTGCATTATGGTTGTGCTTTCAGATGGCCACTCGCGACCTTAATCAAGTGGTTCGCCTGACTCGATGCCTAGATGTACCCGGCCATACTGCCATGTTGGTCAGGGTAATGACTGAGGCTGGATACCGTTGGTATCCTGAGTACACGGTCGAAGAGCAATTCCGAGACTTTAATCAAAGCCAGTATCTCTGCACTGTCAGGATATTTCCATCCTATCCTGGATCCACCGAGCCCCTTCACTGCTCCTATGGACTCGGGGTTACTATTGAGATGGCTGTGCAGGACGCCGCCTACTCTATGATGACCATCATGCGAGTCAGGTCTGGCCTATTTCGGGACTCTGATTTCCGGTATATGCCAGGATCACTTCCGGGAGCACAAGGGTATCTCCAGGCTATCTATGCTGACCCCACTCAGGAGGATTCACGGACTCGCACCACTGCTGAGATGTTCGAGGATAAGGACCGTGAAAATCGGGCCTTGAGGTTAGAGCTCTTCAATACCCGTGCTGACCATTGGGCCACATTGACTCGGTTTGCACCGGCGGTGCAAGCTGGATATTCGGATATGTGCGATCTCTATCCTGTGAGATCTGCTTTGCCAGACGTGATGGGTTGGCGTGATGTAGGAGGCATCACCCCACTTCGCGGTCCCCGCAGGCCACCGTCTGTTGGTCCAAGACCTCATCCTAGCCCCTATGGTCCACAAGCTCCGTGAGATCGTCTGTTTCCGGATGATCATGTTGAGCTTCCAGGCTATGGAGGTGACTTCTACGAGGACTACTACGGATCGGTCTGAGTTAGTGGTAGTATCACTAGTTGATCTAGCTGTATCGTCTATCGTCCTGCGTGACTCGTGGGATATGACCTAGTTTGTACCACTTCCGGAGGTGTAGAAAAATAATGTATAGGAGCTTGGGATGCCTCCGATGAGATGTAATCCTCTTTTCACCGTAATAGTACCTTGTTTGGTCTTGTACTAAACCCTGTATGGTGTGTATGACGATGAAATAAAGAAGCAGTTTCTGTATCTACCATGTCATACGGATGATCATCTTGCATTCCGAGTTATTCCTTACATTCTGTATCCTATGTCGGAATTTTATCATTCTGACTAAATCATTGTCTTGTTTACCTAGGATGGTCAACACGCGCACTAACCCTGCTCCTCAAGAGCAGGCTGAAGGCAGTGAAGTCAGGAATGAAAATCTGCCTCATCCTCCTTCCCTAGCCGAGGTTATGATGGAAGCCGAAAGAAACAAGCGGGAGACCAACCGTTTGTTGGAGCGTATTGAACAGAACACAGCACACCATCAGAGGACTAACATGGTGTCACTCAGTGATTTCATCAAGTTACATCCACCCACGTTCCACCACTCCATCGAGCCTCTCGACGCTGATGACTGGCTTCGCAGTATCTCTCACAAGCTGCGTTCCACGCTAGTAGCTGAGGCTGACAAGGTCACCTTTGCTGCATATCATCTTGAAGGCCCCGCCAGTCTATGGTGGGAGAATTATGGAGCTATGCGCCCAGCGGGCCATGTCACTACTTGGGCTGAATTCAGCGAGGCTTTCCGTGAACATCACATTCCGGAGGGTCTCATGGACCGTAAACGTGAGGAATTTTGCAGTTTCACTCAGGGCCGACTCTCTGTGGATGCTTACAGCAGGGAGTTCGGTAACCTCGCACGATATGCAACTGAGGAAGTTTCTACTGATGCCAAGAAGCAAGCAAGGTTCCGTAAGGGACTTAGTCCTGAGCTTCGCCGCGACCTCCGTCTGCATGAGTGCACATCTTTTCAGAAGCTTGTTAACAAGGCCATCAGTGCTGAGACTGGTCAGACTGATTATGACGCAACACGCAAGCATGGCCGTGACGTGGGTTCCTCATCCCGTGCTGGTCCTCAGAAGCGCCGCGTGTGGGTGCCCAACACTGCCCTACCACCCAGGTTCACACTGAGGCCATCCTTCCAGGCACCTCGCCCCGTTCAACAGTCTGCACCAGCCAAGCCCTATGGGGGTCCAACCAACAGTGCTCCTCCACGCACCAGTTCCGTGACTTGTTTCAAGTGTGGGGAATCTGGCCACTATATGCGTGAGTGTCCCCAGACCAACCCCAACCAATCTGCTAAAGCTGTTGGCCGTGGCAAGCCGATAGGGAAAGTGTTCCACGCCAAGCCGGCCACCGCTACACGTGGCCATGTCAACTGTATCTCTGCCGAAGAAGCTCAAGAGGATCCCAACGTCGTTCTCGGTACGCTCCTTGTTAATTGCCACCCGGCATCTGTTCTTTTCGATACAGGAGCCTCTCATTCATTTATATCCGAGAACTATGCTCGTTTGCATAACACCGCATTCTGTGACATGCCATCCACTATGGAAATTTCTACTCCCGGTTCTAGATGGCAGACCTCCAGGGTAAGTTATGGAAATGAAATCCAAGTCGACAGACTTGTTTTCCTTGCATCTTTGATAGCTCTCAAATTTTCAGATATTAATATCATTTTGGGTATGGACTGGATGTCAGCTCATCATGCCAAAATTGATTGCTTCTCTAGGACTGTTCAACTCACTCATCCTTCGGGGAAGATAGTCAATGTCTTGACCCGAATAGCCAAGCGACAGTTATATTCTCTTAATGCCAACCCTTTGCCAGACCTTGAGGACGTTCCGGTAGTCCGTGATTTCCCGGATGTCTTCCCAGAGGAATTGCCAGGTGTTCCACCTGACAGGGATGTTGAGTTCGTAATAGACCTCATTCCAGGAACCGTCCCGATTGCTAGAAGACCCTATAAGATGGCACCACTAGAACTAGCCGAGCTTAAGAAACAACTCGATGAGTCCTTGAAAAAGGGTTTCATCTGACCTAGTTCATCTCCGTGGGCTTGCCCCGTCCTCTTCGTCAAGAAGAAGGATGGTACGGACCGGATGGTTGTAGATTATCGACCTGTTAATTTGGTCACAATCAAGAACAAATATCCGCTCCCTAGGATCAACGACCTGTATGATCAGCTCGCTGGATCCTCAGTCTTCTCCAAAATGGATTTGAGGTTGGGCTACCATCAAATCAAAATCAGAAACGGGGACATCCCTAAAACGGCCTTTGTTACTCGTTATGGCCAATACGAGTACACCGTCATGTCCTTCGGTTTAACCAACGCTCCAGCCACCTTTTCTCGGTTAATGAACTCAATCTTCATGGAGTATTTGGATAAATTCGTCGTGGTTTACCTCGATGATATACTCATCTACTCCAAGAGTGAGGAAGAACATGCCGAACATCTAAGGCTAGTGTTGAAGAAACTTCGAGAGCATCGCCTTTATGCCAAATTTTCTAAATGTGAATTCTGGTTGTCAGAAGTGACCTATCTGGGTCATGTGAAATCTGGTAAAGGTATTGCTGTTAACCCTGAGCGAGTTCAAGCCGTCCTTAATTGGACTCCACCTGAATCGTTCAAGCAAGTTCGGAGTTTTCTAGGCTTAGCGAGCTATTGCCGTTGCTTTGTCGAAAACTTCTCCAAAGTTGCTAAACCTCTAACCGAACTCCTCAAGAAAGATAAGAAGTTCGAATGGACTCCACAATGTGAGCATAGCTTTCAGGAACTGAAAAGACGCCTGACTTCTGCTCCCGTACTGGTACCGCCAGACTTCTCTAAGGACTTTGTTATCTACTGCGACGCCTCACGACAAGGACTAGGTTGCATTCTCATGCAAGATCGACACGTAATTGCTTACGCCTCATGGCAATTGCACCCACATGAGGAGAATTATCCTACTCATGATCTAGAGCTTGCAGCCGTAGTCTATGCACTTAAAACCTGGCGACATTACCTTCTTGGTAATCGTTGCGAAATATTCACTGATCACCAAAGTCTGAAGTACATCTTCACCCAACCGGATTTGAATCTCAGGCAAAGACGTTGGGTCGAGTTGATCACAGATTTTGACTTAGGAATAACCTACACCCCAGGGAAAGCCAATGTCATGGTTGATGCGCTAAGTCGTAAATCTTATTGTATCAACCTGATGTTACAACAAAGTCAACCGCTTCTCCATGAGGAATTTCGGAAGCTTAACCTTCACATTGTTCCTCAAGGATTTCTTTCCACCTTGGTAGCGAAACCTACTCTTACGGATCAAATCATCGCTGCCCAAAAGCGAGATAAGGGAATATCTAAAATCAAGGAGAACATTGCTAGCGGAAGTGCTAGTTGTTTCTCCACAAATGATCATGGTGTTGTGTACTTTGAGAACCGTTTAGTGGTTCCCAAGAACCAGCATCTACGGCAGTTGATCCTTAAGGAGGCTCATGAATCTCCTCTCACCATTCATCCCAGTAGTACCAAGATGTATCAGGACCTACGCCAGAGGTTCTGGTGGACTAGGATGAAGAGAGAAATTGCTCAGTATATTGCTAACTGCGACGTCTGCCGTCGTGTAAAAGCAGAGCATCAACGGCCTGCTGGCACCCTTCAACCCTTAGCTATTCCTGAATGGAAATGGGATAAAATTGGTATGGATTTCATTACCGGTTTTCCCAGGACCAAGAGAGGGCATAATGCTATCTTTGTCGTTGTCGACCGCCTTTCCAAAGTAGCTCATTTCTTACCTGTTCGTGAGAGTATAACCGCTAGTCAGCTGGCAGACTTATACATCTCCCGAATAGTGTCTCTCCATGGTGTTCCTTTGGAAATCAACTCGGATCGAGGAAGTCTTTTCACCTCTCGATTTTGGGAAAGCTTCCAAAATGCTATGGGAACCCGCCTTTCCTTTAGCACCGCCTTTCACCCTCAATCAAGTGGTCAGGTAGAACGCGTCAACCAGATTCTAGAAGACATGCTTCGAGCCTCTGTTATCTCATTCAGAATGGATTGGGAGAAGTGCCTTCCATTTGCCGAATTTGCTTACAACAACAGCTATCAATCTAGCTTGGGTAAAGCCCCTTTTGAAGTTCTCTATGGACGACGGTGTCGAACACCCCTTAACTGGTCAGAGACCGGGGAAAGACAATTCTTTGGCCCGGATATGATTCAGGAAGCAGAAGAGCAAGTTCGCATCGTTCGTGAAAAGTTGAAAACAGCCCAATCTCGTCAGAAGAGTCAATATGACCGAAAACATAAGGCTATGACTTTCGAGGTTGACGAGAAAGCTTACCTTCGGGTTACTCCTCTGAAGGGAACCCATCGTTTCGGTATCAAAGGCAAATTGGCTCCTCGTTACATTGGACCTTTTCGCATTCTCGCTAAACGAGGAGAAGTTGCCTACCAGTTGGAACTACCTCCGCATCTCTCCAGAGTCCACGATGTCTTCCACGTTTCTCAACTCAGGCGTTGCTTCTCGGATCCTATCCGTGGAGTGGACCACGAAACGCTTGATCTCCAAGATAATCTCACGTATCGAGAGTACCCCATTCGTATCCTGGATTAGGCCGAGCGTACCACTCGACGTCATAATATCAAGTTTCTCAAAGTACAATGGTCGCACCATTCTGAGGATAAAGCAACTTGGGAAAGGGAGGATCGTCTTCGACTCGAGTATCCTGCCCTTTTTCCGGAGGAACCCAAATCTCGGGACGAGATTCTTTTGAGTGGGGGTGAGTTGTCACACCCTAGCTAGTTCATGCATTAGAGTGTTGCATCATGTTTATTCTTTCATCAGAAACCTGAAATGGGGATGACAGAACCCCCAGTCCCCTCTGAAACCAATTAGGGTTTACTAAAAACTTTTTCAATGAACCTGAAATGCCCTTCTAAAATGCCCATCATTTTTGTCTTGGTTCAGAACCTCTGCCAAAAGTGATGCACATTTTCCTAGGCCATCTTAGGGTTTTTGAATTAAATCATAAATATTTGAATTTGGGCATTTAAAATTATATAAAATATTTAAATGCTCAAATATCTCCAAACTAAAATGTTTCATGTTGGAAATAATCCAACTATGGACCAGGAGTAGTTTGGTGATTTTAGGAGTTGCCTAAGTATTTTATTTAATTCAACAAAGTTGCAGAAG